>NW_020175041.1:0-29528 GCF_003031525.2 Neophocaena asiaeorientalis asiaeorientalis
ATGTTGGCTCTCTGGTGTTAGTTCACTCAGGCCTAGGTCCCTTAGACGTCGTACTCTGAGCCGCCTGCTGATAGGTTCCAACTGCTGGATTCCCACCAATTATGTTCTTTGAGCCCTCTGTTTTCAGGCTCCTCCAGCCTGCCTCACTACCAGCCCCTTTGTGATGTAGGTCCTCTGGTTTGAGGCCACATGTGCCGGTTTCCACACCTTTATTGATGTGGGCCAACTGGTGTGACGACACTCCTGCCTGGTTCCCATCCCCTTTGTGATGTGGGCCCTCTGGTGAGAGTCTGATCCTGGCTGGATTCCTCACACTTCTGGGAGGTAGACGGTGCTCTGGGCCACCTGCTTGGAGCTTCCAACTGCAGGATTCCTCGCCTTTTTTATTCTATGGGCCCTCTGTTGTGAGTGTCCTCCTGCATGCCTCACTCCTAGCCCCTTCGTGATGTGTGTCCCCTTGTTTGAGGCCATATGTGCTGTGTTGCTCACCTTTCGCTGATGTGGCCCCACTGGTGTGAGGACACTCCTGCCTGGTTCCCATACCCTTGGTGATGTGGACCCTCTGGTGAGAGTCTTACCCTGGCAGGATTCCTCACACTTCTGGGAGGTGGGCCCTCTGCTTTGAGGTCACTCCTGCCTGGCTGGCACACATCACCTTGGCAATGTGGGCCCTCAGTTGGGAGTTGGTGCCTGCTGGGAGTCTCCTCCCCTCGGTAATTAGGTCCCTCTGGCTTCAGGCCCTAACTCATGGGCTCCCAAAATTTTCTGAGGTGCGCCCTGTGGTGCGAGTACACTCCTGCCAGGGTCCCATCCCCATGGGGATGTGGGCTTTCTGCTCTGACGTCCCAACGGCTGGGTTGCTCACAGTGTCAGAATGTGGGCCCTCTGCTGTGAGTTCACTCCGGCATGGATCCCATAGCCTCGGTGCTCTGTGCCACCTGCTTGGAGTTTCCAACTGCGGGATACATCATCTTTATTATTCTATGGGCACTGTGTTGTGAGGCTCCTCCTGCCTTCCTCACTCCGAGCCCCATGGTGATGTGTGTCCTCTGGTTTGAGGCCGTGTGTGCTGGGTCCCTCACCTTTCGATGATGTGGCTCCACTGGTGTGAGGACACTCCTGCCTTGTTCCCATCCCCTTGGTGATATGGGCCCTCTGGTGAGAGTCTGATCCTGGCTGGGTTCCTCACCCTTCTGTGAAGTGAGACCTCTGCTGTGAGGTAACTCCTGCCTGGCTTGCTCCCGTTTCCTTGGTGATGTTGGGCCTCTGGTGGCAGTTGGAGCCTGCTGGGAAACTCTTCTCCTCTGTGATGAGGGCCCTCTGGCGTCAGGCTCTAACTGCTGGGCTCCCGACGTTTTCTGACGTGAGCCCAGTGGTGCCAGGACACTCCTGAATGGTTCCCATCCCCATGGGGATGTGGGCTTTCTATTCTGAGTTCCCAACACCTGGGTTGCTCACAGTTTCATGATGTTGGCTCTCTGGTGTTAGTTCACTCATGCCTAGATCCCATAGCCTCTGAGCTCTGGGCCACCTGATGGGAGGTTCCAACTTCTGGATTCCTCACCTGTTTAATTTTTTGGGCCCTGTGTTATGAGGCTCCTCCTGCTTGCCTCACTCCCAGCCCCTTGGTGAAGTACATCCTCTGGTTTGAGGTCACATGTGCCAGTTTCCTCACCTTTTAGTGATGTGGCCCCACTGGTGTAAGGACACTCCTGCCTGGTTCCCATCCCCTTGGTGATGCGGGTCCTCTGGTGAGAGTCTGATCATGGCTAAATTCCTCACACTTCTGGGAGGTGGGACCTCTGCTGTGAGGTCACTCCTGCCTGGCTGGAACTCGTCGCCTTGGCCACATGGGCCCACTGGTTGCAGATGGAGCATGCTGGGAGCCTCCTCCCTTCGGTGATGAGGGACCAGTGGCGTCAGACCCTAACTGCTGGGCTCCCCACATTTTCTGATGTGCGCCCCGTGGTGCGATGACAATCCTGCCGGTTTCCCATCCCCATGAGGATGTGGGCCTTCTATTCTGAGGTCCCAACGGCTGGGTTGCTCACACTTTCATGATGTGGGCCCTCTGCTGTGAGGTCAATCCTGCCTGGCTGGCACACGTCGCCTTGGCGATGTGGGCACTCTGGTGGCAGTTGGAGCGTGCTGGGGCCTCCTCCCCTCAGTGATGAGGGCCCTCTGGTGTCAGACCCTAAGTGCTGGGCTCCACACATTTTCTGATGTGAGCCCAGTGGTGCGAGGACACTCCTGCCAGGTTCCCATCCCCATGGGCATGTGGGACTTATGTTCTGTGGTCCGAACGGCTGGGTTGCTCACAGTTTCATGATGTGCGCCCTTTGCTGTGAGTTCACTCCGGACTGTATCCCATAGCCTCGGTGCTCTGGGCCGCCTGCCTATAGTTTCCAACTCCTGGATTCCTCACCTTTTTTATTCTATGGGCCCTCTGTTGTGAGTCTCCTCCTGCATGCCTCACTCCCAGCCCCTTCGTGATGTGTGTCCCCTTGTTTGCGGCCACATGTGCTGTGTTCCTCATCTTTCGCTGATGTGGCCCCACTGGTGTGAGGACACTCCTGCCTGTTTTCCATCCCCTTGGTGATATGGGCCCTCTGGTGAGAGTCTGATCCTGGTTGGAATCCTCACACTTCTCTGAGGTGGGCCCTCGGCTCTTTGGTCACTCCTGCCTGGCTGGCACACACCGCCTTGGCAACGTCGGACGTCTGGTGGAAGTAGGAGCCTGCTAGGAGCCTCCTCCCCTCGGTGATGAGGGCCCTCTGGCGTCAGGCCCTAACTGCTGGATTCGCACATTTTCTGATACATGCTAAGTGGCGCGAGGACACTCCTGCGAGGTTCCCATCCCCATGGGGATGTGGGCCTTCTGCTCTGAGGTCCCACCGGCTGGGTTGCTCACAGTTTCATGATGTGGGCCCTCTGCTGTGAGTTCACTGCGGCCAGGATCCCATAGACTGGGTGAATTGGGCCACCTGCTGGGAAGATCAAACTGCTTGATTTCTCAACTTTTTTATTCAATGGGCCCTGTGTTGTGAGGCTACTCCTGCCTGCCGCACTCTGAGCCCCTCTGAGATGTGGGTCCTCTGGCTTAGGCCACATGTTCTGGGTTCCTCACCTTTCTATAATGTGGCCACAATGGTGTGAGGATACTCCTGCCTGGTTCCCATCGCCTTGGTGATGTGGGCTCTCTGGTGAGAGTCTGATTCTGTCTGGATTCCTCACACTTCTGGAAGGAGGTCCCTCTACTCTGAGGTCACTCCTGCCTGGCTGGCAGACGTCACCTTGGCCACATGGGCCCTCTGGTTGCAGTTGGAGGGTGCTGAGAACCTCTTCCCCTCGGTGATGAGGGCTCTCTGGCGTCAGGCCCTAACTGCTGGGCTCCCCACATTTTCTGATGTGTGCCCACTGGTGCCATGACACTCCTACCAGGTTCCCATCCCATGGGGATTTGGGCCATCTGCTCTGAAGTCTTAATGGCTCGGTTGCTCACAGTGTCAGGATGTGGGCCCTCTGCTGTGAGTTCACTCTGGCATGGATCCCATAGCCTCGGTGATCTGGGCCACCTGCTTGCAGCTTCCAACTGCTGGATTCCTCACCTTTTTATTCTATGAGCCCTGTGTTGTGAGACAACTCCTGCCTGCCTCACTCCAAGCCCCTTGGTGATGTGGGTCCTCTGGTTTTAGGTCACATGTGCTGGGCTCCTCGCCTTTCGCTGATGTGGCCCCACTGGTGTGAGGACACTCCTACCTGGTTCCCATCCCCTTGGTGATGTTGGCCCTCTGGGTAGAGTCTGATCCTGGTTGGGGTCCTCACACTTCTGTGAGGTAGACCCTGTGCTCTGAGGTCACTCCTGCCTGGCTGGCACACCCTGCCTTGGCGACGTCGGCCCTAATGTTGGCAGTTGGAGCCTGCTGGGAGCCTCCTCCCCTCAGTGATGAGGGCCCTCTGCCCTCAGGCCCTAACTGCTGGGTTCCCACATTTTCTGATTCGTGCTAGGGGGTGCGAGGACACTCCTGCCTGGTTCCCATCCACATGGGGATGTGGGCCTTCTGCTCTGAGGTCCCAACGGCTCGGCTGCTCACAGTTTCATGATGTGGGCCCTCTCTTGTGAATTCACTGTGGCCTGGATCCCATAGACTCCATGCTCTGGGCTGCCTGCTGGCAGGTTCCAACTGCTGGATACTTCACATTTTTTATTCTATGGGCTCTGTGTTGTGAGGGTACTACTGCCTGCCTCACTCGTAGCCCCTTGGAGATGTGGGTCCTCTGATTCAGGCCACATGTTCTGGGTTCCTCACCTTTCTATGATGTGGCCACACTTGTGTGAGGACCCTCCTGCCTGGTTCCGATCCCCTTGGTGATGTGGACACTCTGGTGAGAGTCTTATCCTGGCTGGTTTCCTCACGCTTCTGTGAGGTAGGCTCTCTGCGGTGAGGTCACTCCTGCCTGGCTGGCACACATCACCTTGGTGAAGTGGGCCTTCAGTTTGGATTTGGTGCCTGCTGGGAGTCTCCGCCCCTCAGTAATGAGGGCCCTCTTGCGTCAGGCCCTAACTCCTGGGCTCCCAAAATTTTGTGATGTGCGCCCTGTGTTGCGAGTACACTCCTGCTAGGTTCCCAAACCAATGGGAATGTGGGCCTTCTGCTCTGAGCTCCCAACGTCTGGATTGCTCACAGTTTCATGATGAGGGTCCTCTGTTGTGAGTTCAATCAGGCCTAGATCCCATAGCCTCACTGCTCCTGGCCACCTGCTGGGAGTTTCCAACTGTGGGATTCCTCACCTTTTTTATTCTATGGGGTCTCTGTTTTGAGTCTCCTCCTGCATGCCTCACTCCCAGCCCCTTGGTGATGTGTGTCCTCTGGTTTGAGGCCACGTGTGCTGGGTCCCTCACCTTTCCATGATGTGGTCCCACTGATGTGAGGACAATCCTGCCTGGTTTCCATCCCCTTGGTGATGTGGGCCTCTGATGAGAGTCTGATCCTGGTTGGGTACCTCACACTTCTGTGAGGTGGGCCCTCTGTTCTGAGGTCACTCGGCCTGGCTGGCACACCCCGCCCTGGTGACGTTGGCCCTCCGGTGGCAGTTGGAGCCTGCTGGGAGCCTCCTCCCATCGGTGATGAGGGCCCTCTGGCATCAGGCCCTAACTGCTGTGTTCCCACATTTTCTGATACATGCTAAGTGGTGCGAGGACACTCCTGTGAGGTTCCCATCCCCATGGGGATGTGGGCCTTCTGCTCTGAGGTCCCACTGGCTGGGTTGCTCACATTTTCATGATGTGGGCCCTCCGCTGTATGAGTTCACTGTGGCCAGGATCCCATAGACTGGGTGCTCTGCGCCACCTGCTGGGTGGTTCAAAGTGCTGGATTCCTCACATTTTTTATTCTATGGGCCCTGTGTTGTGAGGCTACTCCTGCCTGCCTCACTCCGAGCACCTTGGAGATGTGGGTCCTCTGGTTTAGGTCACAAGTGCTGGGTTCCTTACCTTACTATTATGTGGCCACACTGGTGTGAGGACACTCCTGCCTTTTTCCGATCCCCTTGGTGAAGTGAGCTCCCTGGTGAAAGTCTTATCTTGGCTGGGTTCCTCACCCTTCATTAAGGTAGGCCCTCTGCTGTAAGATCACTCCTGCCTGGGTGGCACACGTCACCTTGGCGACGTGGGCCCTCAGTTGGGAGTTGGTGCCTGCTAGGAGTCTCCTCCCCTGGGTAATGAGGGCCCTCTGGCGTCAGGCCCTAACTCCTGGGATCCCAAAATTTTCTGATGTGTGCCCTGTGGTGCGAGTACACTCCTGCCAGTTTCCGAACCCCATGGGAATGTGGGCCTTCTGCTCTGAGGTCCCAACGGCTGGGTTGCTCAGAGTTTCATGATATGGGCCCTCTGGTGTGAGTTCACTCCTGTCTGGATCCCATAGCCTCGCTGCTCCTGGCCGCCTGCCTGGAGGTTCCAACTGCGGGATTCCTCACCTTTTTTATTCTTTGGGCCCTGTGTTGTGAGGCTTATCCTGCCTGCCTCACTCCCAGCCCATTTGTGATGTAGGTCCTCTGGTTTGAGGCCACATTTGACGGTTTCCTCACCTTTTATTGATGTGGCCCCACTGGTGTGAGGTCACTCCAGCCTGGTTCCCATTCCCTTGGTGATATGGGCCCTCTGGTGAGAGTCTGATCCTGGCTGGATTCCTCACACTTCTGGGAGGAAGGCCCTCTGCTCGGAGGTCACTCCTGCCTGGCTGGCACACATCGCCTTGGCCTCATGGGCCTTCTGGTTGCAGTTGGAGCATGCTGAGAGCCTCCTCCCCTCATTGATGAGGGCCCTCTGGCATCAGGCCCTAACTGCTGGGCTCCCCACATTTTCTGATGTGTGCCCACTGGTGCGATGACACTCCTGCCAGGTTCCCATCCCTATGTGGATTTGGCCTTCTACTATGAAGTCCCAACGGCTGGGTTGCTCAGAGTGTCAGGATGTGGGCCCTCTGCTGTGAGTTCACTCCAGCATGGATCCCATAGCCTCGGTGCTCTGGGCCACCTGCTTGCAGCTTCCAACTGCTGGATTCCTCACCTTTTTTATTCTATGGGCCCTGTGTTGTGAGACAACTCCTGCCGGCCTCACTCCGAGCCCCTTGGTGATGTGGGTCCTCTTCTTTGAGGTCACATGGGCTGGGTTCCTCACCTTTCGCTGATGTGGCCCCACTGGTGTGAGTACACTCCTGCCTGGTTCCCATCTCCTTGGTGATGTTGGCCTTCTGGTTAGAGTCTGATCCTTGTTGGGGTCCTCACACTTCTGTGAGGTGGGCCCTCTGCTCTGAGGTCACTCCTGCCTGGCTGGCACACCCCGCATTGGCGACGTCGGCCCTCTGGTAGCAGTTGGAGCCTGCTGGGAGCCACCTCTCCTCGGTGATGAGGGTCCTCTGGCATCAAGCCCTAACTGCTGGGCTCCCCACATTTTCTGATGTGTGCCCACTGGTGTGAAGACACTCTTGCTTGGTTCCCTTCCCCATGTGGATGTGGGCCTTGTGCTCTGAGGTCACAACGGCTGGGTTGCTTACAGTATCATGATGAGGGCCCTCTGCTGTGAGTTCACTGTGGCCTGGATCCCATAGCCTCGGTGCTCTGGGCCGCCTGCTTGGAAGTTCCAACTGCTGGATTCCTCACCTTGTTTATACAATGGGCCATGTGTTGTGAGCTGAATCCTGCCTTGCTCACTCCGAGACCCATGGTGATGTGGGTCCCCAGGTTTGAGGCCACATGTTCTGGGTACCTCAACCGTCGATGATGTGGCCCCACGGGTGTGAGGACACTCCTGCCTGGTTCCTATCCCCTTAGTGATGTGGGCCCTCTGGTGAGAGTCTGATCCTGGCTGGGTTCCTTACCCTACTGTGAGGTGGGCCCTCTGATGTGAGGTCACTCATGCCTGGTTGGCTCTCGTCACCTTGGTGACGTGGGGCCTCTGTTCGCCACTGGAGCATGCTGGGAGCCTCCTACCCTCGTTAATTAGGGCCGTGGAAGAAACGCATATGCACTTTTTGGCCAAGTGCATCATTGTCGAGGTTATGCCTCTTTTCCTATGCTTTCTGAGCAATTCCCGTCTACCTCCTGAAATCGCATTCGGGAAATTCTGCCCCGTTTTCAAGTCCTCTTCACAGACTTACTTCAATATATTTTTGGACGATAGCTGTCATTTATAACTCTGCAGGTTTGTGAATTACAGTGCCCCTGAACCACTTTCTTCAACTCGCATTCTTGTGAATTGGCCGCAAAACTGCAGGATTGTTTCAGGCCCTAAACTGGTTCCGGCATGGCACGCTGAGCCTGTGGTTAATTCCTCTACCTGGAGGGAAATTAGAGTTACATGTGCCTGTCCACAAACCTACAGCTAGTCTCTCATTGGTTAAATAAGTTCGTTTTCTAAATTTGAGACCCTGTTCTCTATTGTAATTCAGTTCATGTGTAGTCAAGTTTACATCCCGTGTATTAGTGATATCTTATGATGTTTCTTTTTCTGTGTGACTTATTTCACGTAGAATCACCATACCTGAATTCACTCACTATGCCGCTAAAGGCCTGATGACATAGATTTCATGGCTGAGTGATATTCCATTGTACGTACGTACCACAACTTCTTTATCCATTTTTCGCTTTCTGGGATATTTAACTTGTACCGTAGACGAGGTTCTTGTAAAATCCTGAATATATTCAGGAAAAAACGCATACGCCCTTTTTGGCCAAGTGCATCATTGTCGATGTTCTGCCTCTTTTCCTATGATTTAAATGCATTTCCAGTTTACCTCCTGAAATTGGTTTCTGGCAATTCTGCCGCGCTTTCAAGTCCTCTTCGCAGCCTTATTTCAATATATTTTTCGACCATAGCTGTTATTTATAGCTCTGCATGTTTGTGAATTACAGTGCCCCTGAGCTCCTTTCTTCAACTCGTTTTCTTTTGAGCTGGCTATTTTCCTATGATTTAAATGCATTTCCAGTCTACCTCCTGAAATTGGTTTCCGGCAATTCTGCCGCGCTTTCAAGTCCTCTTCGCAGCCTTATTTCAATATATTTTTCGACCATAGCTGTTATTTATAGCTCTGCATGTTTGTGAATTACAGTGCCCCTGAGCTCCTTTCTTCAACTCGTTTTCTTTTGAGCTGGCTGCAAAACCATAGGATTGCTTTTGGCCGTAATCTGGTTCCGGCACGGCACGATGAGCCTTTGGTTTATTCCTCTTCGTGGTGGGAAATGAGAGTTAAATTTGCCCCTGCAGACACCTACAGCTATTCCCTCATTGGTTCTCCCTATTCCTGTTCATCTTCCGCAGAAATTGCAAAATGAGCTAAACAGGAGTTTAAAGGCACTGACTTTCCAAGTGGGGAGAGTGTTAGTAAATCGTCTGGAATGGTGAACCCGAGTACCAGGGGAGGAAAACTGATATGCATTTACAAACATTTCCCGATCACACGGTGGACCATATTCTGGGTCCCCATGTCTGTTTTAGCTGAAGGAAGAATCCCTTAAACCTGGAGAGTTGGGACCCTTGGAATGGGTACCATGCAGTATGACTTCAAAGGGTCTTCATTTGCTCACTGAACCTCACCAATCCTTTCGGCCCCACGTGTCCAGTCTTCTATCTCACCCAGCTCTGGGTGTAGATGTGGTAAATCCAGGTTGCATCACAAGCCCTGAATGAATTATTTAAGAATTGCTCTCTATTTCACTATCATTGTGTTTTGCTTTTGAAATTTATTTTGATAATGGGATTTAGCTGATTTTAAGTGCTGCATTTATGTCACTGTAGACATGCTTGATTCTCTTACGGAGACATATAAATTGATAGGTTTTACGACTCTTACAAGTCAGGTATATTCCTAGGCGTTGAATATGTTGTGTTCAGTCCATTTTGTTGACCAAGAAGTAGGTTTTGTCTATTACATATTTGGCTTAATGAATGGTATCTGTGGTAATTTCAATCTCTGGTTTTATGCAGCACCCCAACTCACCTTTCCCCTTATGGAAGCATAAGTTTGTTTTCTAAATTTGAGACCCCGTTCTGTTTTGTAGTTCAGTTCATGCGTAACCAAGTTTACATTCCATGTATTAGTGATATCTTATGTCTTTTTCTTTAAGTATTATGTGACTTTGTATGATCATATGTAACTCCTCTGGAGTTGTTACACATGGCCATATTTCATTGATTTCCAGGTTGAGTAATATTCCACTCTACATAAGTACCACATCTCTATCCATATTTTCCCTCCAGAGACAATTACGTTATATCCTAGTCGAGGATCTTTTAATCAGAGAGGCGGTAAACATTGGGGTGCCTGTGTCCTCTCGATTTTTGTTTTTCCCAAGATATACGTCAATGAGTGCAAGTGCCCTGTGCTCTGTAGCTCATTTTCTAGATGATTTAGTAAAGACAATACACTTCTTCAGAGTTACCTTTGGCAGTATACATTTCCACTATAAGCCTCACAGTGCTCCCTTTTCTCTTTGCCCTGTCCTGCATTTCTGGTGTTTACTCTTTATGAGAACGGCTCTTCTGACTGATGCAAAGTGATATCTTTTGTAGTATTGATTTCCAGTGCCCACCTGTTTGGCTGGCTAAAAATGTGTATGCCCTTTTCTTGAATATATACAGAAAAAGACGCATACACTTTTTTTGGCCAACTGCAATGTTGTCAACATTCAGCCCCTTTTCTTGTGCTTAATGGTGAGTCTTTTCTACCTCTTCCAATCCCTTTCCTGCCATTCTCCGTTGCTTACAAGTCCTTTTCTCTGACTTTCCTCAAGACATTTTTCAGTGATAGATATTTTCAGCTTTGCAGTTTCGTGAATTTTAGTGCCCCTGAGTTCCATTTTTCAACTTGTGTTTATGGGAACTGGCCACAAAGCAGCGGGATTTCCTCAAGCCCTTTTCTGTTTCCATGGGCAACCCTAGCCTTTGGTCAATTCGTCTTCCTGATTGGAAATTAGAGTGACATGTGCCTGTCCGAACACCTAGGACTTGTCTCTCATTGTTCCTCCTCCTTCCGCTTCATCCTCTGGACAAATTCCAAACTGTACACAACAGGATGTTGACAGTGCTGACATCTCGAAGTGGGGAGCCTGTTAGTAAAGACGCTAGAGGGGTCCACCCGAGGACCAGGAGATGAGGAGATGAGATGCCTTTTCAAACCCGTCCCGATCAGACGGTATACCATCCTCTGTGTGTGACAGGCATGTTTTAGCTGTAGGAAGGGTCCCATTCATGTGAGGAGAACACCAGGGCTTTTTCAAAATCAGTGTCTCTCCGCAACCCAAACTGGGGGATTTTTTAAGCTATGGCTACACATATGTTCATTAAGGGCCTTATTAGGATACATTTTAACTGTCATTGATAGATGATGTCAATAAAAATATCTATTCTTTTTCAGATTATTTCCCCTTATAGGTTATTGCAAATTATTTGGTGTAGTTCCCTGTGCTATACAGTAGTTCCTTGTTGATGATCGATTTTATACATAGCATTGTGTATGTGTTAATCCCAAACTGTTAATTTATCCCTCCTACTTTGGGCCCTCTGTTTTCAGTCTCTTCCTGCCTGCCTCACTCCAAGCCCCTTGGTGATGTAGTTCCCCTCGTTTGAGGCCACATGTGCCGGTTTCCTCACATTTATTGATGTAGCCCCACTGGTGTGAGGACACTCCTGCCTGGTTCCCATCCCCTTTGTGATGTGGGCCCTCTGTTGAGAGTCTGATCCTGGCTGGATTCCTCACACTTCAGGGAGGTGGGCCCTCTGCTTTGAGGTCAACCCTGCCTGGCTAGCAAACGTCACCTTGGCGATGTGGGCCCTCAGGTGGGAGATGGTGCCTGCTGGGAGTCTCCTCCCCTCAGTAATGAGGGGCCTCTGGCGTCAGGCCCTAACTCATGGGCTTCGAAAATTTTCTGATGTGCGCCCTGTAGTGCGAGTACACTCCTGCCATGGTCCCATCCCCAGGGGGATGTGGGCTTTCGGGTCTGAGGTCCCAACGTCTGGGTTGCTCACATTTTCATGATGTTGGCCCTCTGGTGTTAGTTCACTCATGCCTAGATCCCATAGCGTCTGTGCTCTGGGTTGCCTGCTGGGAGGTTCCAACTCCTGGATTCCTCACCTTTTTTATTCTTTGGGGCTTGTGTTGTGAGGCTCCTCCTTCCTGCCTCAAACCCAGCCCCTTGGTGATGTAGGACCTCTGGTTTGAGGTCACATGTGCCGGTTTCCTCACCTTTTAGTGTTGTGGCCCCACTGGTGTAAGGACACTCCTGCCTCGTTCCCATCCCCTTGGTGATCTGGGCCCTCTGGTGGGAGTCTGACCCTGGCTGAACTCCTCACACTTCTGAGAGGTGGGACCTCTGCTGTGAGGTCACTCCTGCCTGGCTGGAACACGTCGCCTTGGCCACATGGGCCCACTGGTTGCAGATGGAACGTGCTTGGAGCCTCCTCCCCTCGCTGATGAGGGCCCAGTGGCGTCAGGCCTTAACTGCTGGGCTCCCCACATTTTCTGATGTGCGCACAGTGGTGCGATGTCACTCCTGCCAGGTTCCCATCCCAGTGGGGATGTGGGCCTTCTATTCTGAGGTCCCAACGGCTGGGTTGCTCACACTTTCATGATGTGGGCCCTCTGCTGTCAGGTCAATCCTGCCTGGCTGGCACTCATCGACTTGACGACGTGGACACTCTGGCGGCAGTTGGAGCATGCTGGGGCCTCCTCCCCTTAGTGATGAGGGCCCTCTGGTGTCAGGCAATAAGGGCTGGGCTCCACACATTTTCTGATGTGTGCCCAGTGCTACGAGGACACTCCTGTCAGTTTCCCATCCCCATGGGCATGTGGGACTTCTGTTCTGGGGTCCCAACGGCTGGGTTGCCCACAGTTTCATGATGTGGGCCCTTTGCTGTGAGTTCACTCCGGCCTGTATCCCATAGCGTCGGGGCTTTGGGCCACCACCCTGGAGTTTCCAACTCCTGGATTCCTCACCTTTTTTATTCTATGGGCCCTCTGTTGTGAGTCTCCTCCTGCATGCCTCACTCCCAGCCCCTTCGTGATGTGTGTCCCCTTGTTTGAGGCCACATGTACACTGTTCCTCATCTTTCGCTGATGTGGCCCCACTGGCGTGAGGACACTCATGCCTGGTGTCCATCCCCTTGGTGATGTGGGCCGTCTGGTGAGAGTCTGATCCTGGTTGGTTTCCTCACTCTTATGTGAGGTGGGCCCTCTGCACTGTGGTCACTCCTGCCTGGCTGGCACACACCGCCTTGGCAACGTCGGCCATCTGGTGGAAGTTGGAGCCTGCTGGGAGGCTCCTCCCCTCGGTGATGAGGGCCCTCTGGCGTCAGGCCCTAACTGCTGTGTTCCCACATTTTCTGAAACATGCTAAGTGGTGCGAGGACACTCCTGCGAGGTTCCCATCCCCATGGGGATGTGGGCCTTCTGCTCTGAGGTCCCACCGGCTGGGTTGCTCACAGTTTCATGATGTGGGCCCTCTGTTGTGAGTTCACTGCAGCCTGGATCCCATAGACTGGGTGCTCTGGGCCACCTGCTGGGAAGTTAAAACTGCTGGATTCCTCAGCTTTTTTATTCTATGGGCCCTGTGTTGTTAGGCTACTTCTGCCTGCCTCACTTTGAGCCCGTTTGAGATCTGGGTCCTCTGATTTAGCCACATGTTCTGGGTTCCTCACCTTTCTATAATGTGGCCACAATGCTGTGAGGAAACTCCTATCTTGTTCCAATCCCCTTGGTGATGTGGGCTTTCTGGTGTATTATCCTGGTTGGGTTCCTCACCCTTCTGTGAGGTAGGCCCTCTGCTGTGAGGTCACTCCTGCCTGGCTGGCACACGTCACCTTGGCGACGTGGGCCCTCAGTTGGGTGTTGGTGCCTGCTGGGAGTATCCTCCCCTCTGATATGAGGGCCCTATGGCGTCAGGCCCTAACTCCTGCGCTCCCAAAATTTTCTAATGGGCGCCCTGTGGTGCGAGTACACTCCTGCCAGGTTCCTAACCTCATGGGAATGTGGGCCTTCTGCTCTGAGGTCCCAACGCCCGGGTTGCTCACAGTTTCATGATGTTGGCTCTCTGGTGTTAGTTCACTCATGCCTAGATCCCATAGCCTCTGTGCTCTGGGCCGCCTGCTGGTAGGTCCCAACTCCTGGATTCCTGAACATCTGTATTCGTTGGGCCCTGTGTTGGGAGTCTCCTTCTGCCTGCCTCACTCCGAGCCCCTTTGTGATGTAGGTCCACTGGTCTGAGGCCACATGTGCCGGTTTCCTCAACTTTTATTGGTGTGGCCCCACTGGTGTGAGGACATTCCTGCCTGGTTCCCGTCCCATTGGTGATGTGGGACCTCTGGTGAGAGTCTGACCCTGGTTGGTGTTCTCACACTTCTGAGAGGTGGACCCTCTTCTCTGAGGTCACTCCTGCCCGGCTGGCACGCCCCGCCTTGGCGACGTCGGCCCTTTTGTGGCAGTTGGAGCATGCTGGGAGCCTCTTCCCCTTGGTGATGAGGGCCCTCTGGTGTCAGGCCCTAACTGCTGGGTACCCACATTTTCTGATACGTGCTAAGTGGTGCGAGGACACTCCTGCCAGGGTCCCAGCCCCATGGGGATGTGGGCTTTCTGCTCTGAGGTCCCAATGGCTGGGTTGCTCACAGTGTCAGAATGTGGGCCCTGTGCTGTGAGTTCACTGGGGCATGGATCCCATAGCCTCGGTACTGTGTGCCACCTGCTTGGAGTTTCCAACTGCGGAATTCCTTCCCTTTTTTATTCTATGGGCCCTGTGTTGTGAGTCTGCTCCTGCTTTCCTCACTCCGAGCCCCATGGTGATGTGTGTCCTCTGGTTTGAGGCCATGTGTGCTGGGTCCCTCACCTTTCGATGATGTGGCCCCACTGGTGTGAGGACGCTCCTGCCTGTTTCCCATCCCCTTGGTGATGTGGGCCCTCTGGTGAGAGTCTGATCCTTGCTGGGTTCCTCATCCTTCTGTGAGGTGGGCCCTGTGCTGTGAGGTAACTCCTGTCTGGCTTCTTCCCATTGCCTTGGTCACGTCGGCCCTCTGGTAGCAGTTGGAGCCTGCTGGGACACTCGCCTCCTCGGTGATGAGGATCCGCTGGCGTCAGGCTCTAACTGCTGGGCTCCCCGCGTTTTCTGATGTGAGCCCAGCGATGCCAGGACACTCCTGTAAGGTTCCCATCCCCATCGGATGTGGGCCTTGTGCTCTGTGGTCCCAACGCCTGTGTTGCTCACAATTTCCTGATGTTGGCCCTCTGGTGTTAGTTCACTCAGGCCTAGATCCCATAGACACTGTGCTCTGGGCCGACTGCTGGGGGGTTCCAACTGCTGGATTCCTCACCTTTTTTATTCTTTGGGCCCTGTGTTGTGAGGCTCATCCTGCCGGCCTCACTCCCAGCCCCTTTGTGATGTAGGTCCTCTGGTCTGAGGTCACATGTGCCGGTTTCCTCAGCTTTTATTGGTGTGGCCCCACTGGTGTGAGGACACTCCTGCCTGTTTCCCATCCCCTTGGTGATGTGGGCTCTCTGGTGAGAGTCTGATCCTGTCTGGATTCCTCACACTTTTGGAAGGAGGGCCCTCTGATGTGAGTTCTCTCCTGCCTGGCTGGCACACGTCACCTTGGCGATGTGGGCTCTCAGTTGGAAGTTGGGTCCTGCTGGGAACCTCCTCCCCTCAGTGATGAGGGCCCTCTGGTGTCAGGCCCTAAGTTCTCGGATCCCCAAATTTTGTGATGTGTGCCCAGTGGTGCGAGGACACTCCTGCCAGGTGCCCATCCCCATGGGCATGTGGGACATCTGTTCTGTGGTGCCAACGGCTGGGTTGCTCACAGTTTCATGATGTGGGCCCTTGCTGTGAGTTCATTGCGGCCTGTATCCCATAGAGTTGGTGATCTGGGCCGCCTGCTTGGAGTTTCCAACTCCTGGATTCCTCACCTTTCTTATTCTATGGGCCCTCTGTTGTGAGGCTCCTCCTGCATGCCTCACTCCCAGCCCCTTCGTGATGTGTGTCCCCTTGTTTGAGTCCACATGTGGTGTGTTCCTCCCCTTTCGACGTTGTTGCCCCACTGGTGTGAGGACAGTCGTGCCTGGTTTCCATCCCCTTGGTTATGTGGGCCGTCTGGTAAGAGTCTGATCCTTGCTGGGTTCCTCACACTTCTGTGAGGTGGGACCTCTGATCTGAGGTCACTCCTGCCTGGCTGGCACACACCACATTGGTGACGTCGGCCCACTGGTAGCAGTTGGAGCCTGCTGGGAGCCACCTCCCCTCGGTGATGATGGCCCTCTGGCATCAGGCCCTAACTGCTGGGCTCCCCACATTTTCTGATGTGTGCCCACTGGTGCGATGACACTCCTGCTTGGTTCCCTTCCTCATGGGGATGTGGGCCTTCTGCTCTGAGGTCACAACGGCTGGGTTGCTTACAGTATCACGATTAGGTCCCTCTGCTGTGAGTTCACAGTGGACTGGATCCCATAGCCTTGGTGTTCTGGGCCACCTGCTGGGAAGTTCCATCTGCTGGATTCCTCACCTTTTTTATACAATGGGCCATGTGTTGTGAGGTTAATCCTGCCTGCCTCACTCCGAGACCCATGGTTATGTGGGTCCTCTTGTTTGAGGCCACATGTTCTGGGTACCTCAACTTTTGATGATGTGTCCCCATGGGTGTGACGACACTCCTGCCTGGTTCCCATCCTCTTGGTGATGTGGACCCTCTGCTGAGAGTCTGATCCTGGCTGGATTCCTCACACTTCTGGGAGGAAGGCCCTCTGCTCTGAGGTCACTCCTGCCTGGCTGGCACACATCGCCTTGGCCACATGGGCCCTCTGGTTGAAGTTGGAGCATGCTGGGAGCCTCCTCCCTTCGGTGATGAGGGCCCTCTGGCGTGAATCCCTATCTGCTGGGCTCCACCCGTTTTCTGATGTGTGCCCACTGGTGCGATGACACTCCTGCCAGTTTCCCATCCCATGGGGATTTGGGCCTTCTACTGTGAAGTTCCAACGGCTGGGTTGCTCACAGTGTCAGGATGTGGGACCTCTGCTGTGAGTTCACTCCAGCATGGATCCCATAGACTCGGTGCTCTGGGTCACGTGCTTAGAGCTTCCAACGTCTGGATTCCTCACCTTTTTAATTCTATGGGCCCTGTGTTGTGAAACAGCTCCTGCTTGCCTCACTCTGAGCCCCTTGGTGATGTGGGTCCTCTATTATGAAGCCACATGTGGTGGGTTCCTCACCTTTCACTGATGTGGCCCCACAGGTGTGAGGAAACTCCTCCCTGGTTCCCATCCCCTTGGTGATGTGGGACGTCTGGTGAGAGTCTGATCCTGGTTGGTGTCCTCACACTTCTGTGAGGTGGACCCTCTGCTCTGAGGACACTCCTGCCTGGCTGGCACACTCCGCCTTGGCGACGTTGGCCCTTTTTTGGCAGTTGGAGCATGCTGGGAGCCTCCTCCCATCGGTGATGAGGGCCCTCTTGTGTCAGGCTCTAACTGCCTGGTACCCACATTTTCTGATAGGTGCTAAGTGGTGTGAGGACACTCCTACCATGTTCCCAACCCCATGGGGATGTGGGCCTTCTGCTCTGAGTTCCTACCGGCTGGTTTGCTCACAGTTTCATGATGTGGGCCCTCTGATGTGAGTTCACTGCGGCCTGGATCCCATAGACTGGGCCACCTGCTGGGAGGTTCAAACTGATGGATTCCTCAGCTTTTTTATTCTATGGGCCCTGTGTTGTGAGGCTACTCCTGCCTGCGTCACTCTGAGGCCCTTTGAGATGTGGTTCCTCTGGTTTAGGCCACCTCTTCTGGGTTCCTCACATTTCGATGATGTGGCCCCATTGGTGTGAGGACACTCCTGCCTGGTTCCCATCCCCTTGGTGATGTGTGCTCTCTGGTGAGAGTCTGATGCTGGCTGGGTTCCTCACCCTTCTGTGAGGTGGGCCTTCTGCTGTGAGATAACTCCTGCCTGGCTCGCTCTCATTGCCTTGGTGACGTTGGGCCTCTGGGGGCAGTTGAAGCCTGCTGGGAACCTCATCCCCTCAGTGATGAGGGCCCTCTTGTGTCAGGTCCTAAGTGCTGGGCTCCACACATTTTCTGAAGTGTGCCCAGTGGTGCGAGGACACTCCTGCCATGTTCCCATCCCCATGGGGATGTGGGCCTTCTGCTCTGTGGTCCTAACGTCTGGGTTGCTTACAATTTCATGATATGGGCCCTTTACTGTGACTTCACTGCGGCCTGTATCCCATAGCGTTGGTTCTCTGGGCCACCTCCTGGGAGGTTCCCACTGCTGGATTCCTCACCATTTTTATTCTTTGGGCCCTGTGTTGTGGGGCGCATCCTGCCTGCCTCACTCCCAGCCCCTTCATGATGTAGGTCCTCTGGTTTGAGGCCACATGTGCCGGTTTCCTCACCTTTTATTGATGTGGCCCCACTGGTGTGAGGACACTCCTGCCTGGTTCCCATCCCCTTTGTGATGTGGGCCCTCTGGTGAGACTCTGATCCTGGCTGGATTCCTCACACTTCTGGGAGGTGGGCCCTCTGCTGTGAGGTCACTCCTGCCTGACTGGCAAACGTCACCTTGGCGATGTGGGCCCTCAGTTGGGAGTTGGCGCCTGCTGGGAGTCTCCTCCCCTCGGTAGTGAGAGCCCTCTGGCATCAGGCCCTAACTCATGGGCTTCCAAAATTTTCTGATGTGCGCCCTGTAGTGCGAGGACACTCCTGCCAGGGTCCCATCCCCATGGGGATGTGGGCTTTCTTCTCTGAGGTCCCAACGGCTGGGTTGCTTACAGTGTCAGAATGTGGGCTCTCTGCTCTGAGTTCACTGGGACATGGATCCCATAGCCTCAGTACTCTGTGCCACCTGCTTGGAGTTTCCAACTGCGGGATTCCTAACCTCTTCTATTCTATGGGCCTTGTGTTGTGAGTCTCCTCCTGATTTCCTCACTCCATGGTGATGTGTGTCCTCTGCTTTGAGGCCATGTGTGCTGGGACCCTCACCTTTCGATGATGTGGCCCCACTGGTGTGAGGACACTCCTGCCTGGTTCCCATCCCCTTGGTGGTATGTGCCCTCTGCTGAGAGTCTGATACTAACTGGTTGCCTCACCCTTCTGTGAGGTGGGCCTTCTGCTGTGAGGTAACTCTTGCCTGGCTTTCTCCCATTGCCTTGGCGACGTCGGGCCTCTGGTGGCAGTTGGAGCCTGCTGGGAACCTCCTCTCCTCTGTGATGATGGCCCTCTCCCGTGAGGCTTTAATTGCTGGGCTCCCCACGTTTTCTGATATGAGCCCAGTGGTGCCAGGCACTCCTGTATGGTTCCCATCCCCATGCGGATGGGGGCTTTCTGCTGTGAGGTAGCAACGCCAGGGTTCCTCACAGTTTCAGGATGTTGGCTCTCTGGTGTTAGTTCACTCATGCCTAGATCCCATAGCCTCTGTGCTCTGGACCGCCTGCTGGGAGGTTCCAACTCCGGGATTCCTCACCTTTTTTATTCTTTGGGCCCTGTGTTGTGAGGCTCCGCCTGCCTGCCTCACTCCCAGCCCCTTGGGATGTAGGTCTTTTGGTTTGGGGTCACATGTGTCGGTTTCCTCACGTTTTAGTGATGTGGCCCCACTGGTGTAAGGACACTCCTGCCTGGTTCCCATCCCCTTTGTGATGTGGGCCCTCTGTTGAGAATCTGACCCTGGCTGAACGCCTCACACTTCTGGTAGGTGGGACCTCTGCTGTGAGTTTACTCCTGACTGGCTGGCACACGTCGCCTTGGACACATGGGCCCACTGGTTGCAGATGGAGCATGCTGGGAACCTCCTCCCCTCGGTGATGAGGGCCCAGTGGCAAAAGGCCGTAACTGCTGGGCTCCCCACATTTTCTGATGTGCGCCCAGTGGTGCGATGACACTCCTGCCCGGTTCCCATCCCCATAGGCATGTGGGCCTTCTGTTCTGTGGTCCCAATGGCTGGGTTGCTCACACTTTCATGATGTGGGCCCTCTGCTGTGAGGTCTATCCTGCCCGGCTGGCACACGTCGCCTTGGCGACGTGGGCAATCTGGTGGCAGTTGGAGGGTGCTGGGGTCTCCTCCCCTCAGTGATGTGGGCTCTCTGGTGTCAGGCCCTAAGTGTTGGGCTCCACACATTTTCTGAACTGTGCCCAGTGGTGCGAGGGCACTCCTGCCAGGTTCCCATCCCCATGGGCATGTGGGACTTCTGTTCTGTGGTCCCAACGGCTAGGTAGCTCACAGTTACATGATATGGGCCCTTTGCTGTGAGTTCACTCCGGCCAGTAGCCCATAGCGTCGGTGCTCTGGGCCGCCCTCCTGGAGTTTCCAACTCCTGGATTCCTCACCTTTTTATTCTATTGGCCCTCTGTCGTGAGTCTCCTTCTGCATGCCTCACTTCCAGCCTCTTCGTGATATGTGTCCCGTTGTTTGAGGCCACATGTGCTGTGTTCCTCATCTTTCGCTGATGTGGCCCCACTGGTGTGAGGAGACTCCTGCCTGGTTTCCATCCCCTTGGTGATGTGGGCCCTCTGGTGAGCGTCTGACCCTGGTTGGGGTCCTCACACTTCTGTGAGGTGGGCCCTCTGCTCTGTGGTCACTCTTGCCTGGCTGGTACACACCGCCTTGGCAACGTCGGCTGTCTGGTGGTAGTTGGAGCCTGCTGGGAGCCTCCTCCCCTCGGTGATGAGGGCCGTCTGGCATCAGGCCCTAATTGCTGGGTTCCCACATTTTCTGATACATGCTAAGTGGTGCGAGGACACTCCTGCGAGGTTCCCATCCCCTTGTGGTTGTGGGCCTTCTGTTCTGAGTTCCCACCGGCTGGGTTGCTCACAGTTTCATTATGTGGGCCCTCTGCTGTGAGTTCACTGCCGCCTGGAACCCATAGACTGGGTGCTGTGGGCCACATGCTGGGAGGTTCAAACTGCTGGTTTCATCAGCTTTTTTATTCTATGGGCCCTGTGTTGTGAGTCTACTCCTGCCTGCCTCACTCTGAGCCCCTTTGAGATTAGGTTCCCCTGGTTTAGGCCACCAGTTCTGGGTTCCTCACCTTTCTGTAATGTGGCCACAATGGTGTGAGGATACTCCTGCCTTGTTCCGATCCCCTTGGTGTGTGGGCTTTCTGGTGAGAGTCTTATCCTGGCTGGGTCCCTCATCCTTCCGTGAGGTAGGCCCTCTGCTGTGAGGTCACACCTGCCTGGCTTACTCCCCTTTCCTTGTTGTCGTCGGGCCTCTTGTGGCAGTTGGAGCCTGCTGGGAACCTCCTCCCCTCAGTGATGAGGGCCCTCTGCTGTCAGGCCCTAAGTCCTGGGATCCACAAATTTTCTGAGGTGCGCCCTGTGGTGCGACAACACTCCTGCCAGGTGCCCATCCCCATGGGCATGTGGGACTTCTGTTCTGTGGTGCCAACGGCTGGGTTGCTCACAGTTTCATGATGTGGGGCCTTTGCTGTGAGTTCACTGTGACCTATATCCCATAGCGTTGGTGCTCTGGGCCACCCGATTGGAGTTTCCAACTCCTGAATTCCTCACCTTTTTTATTCTATGGGCCCTCTGTTGTGAGTCACCTCCTGCATGCCTCACTCCCAGCCCGTTCGTGATGCGAGTCCCCTTGTTTGAGGCCACATGTGGTGTGTTCCTCACCTTTAGCCGATGTGGCCCCACTGGTGTGCGGACAGTCGTGCCTGGTTTCCATCCCGTTGGTTAAGTGGGCCGTCTGGTGAGAGTCTGATCCTTGTTGGGTTCCTCACACTTCTGTGAGGTTGGCCCTCTGATCTGAGGTCACTCCTGCCTGGCTGGCACACCCCGCATTGGCGATGTCGTCCCTCTGGTCGCAGATGGAGCCTTATGGGAGCCACCTCCCCTCAGTAATGAGGGCCCTCTGGCATCAGGCCCTAACTGCTGGGCTCCCCATATTTTCTGATGTGTGCCCACTGGTGCAATGACACTCCTGCCATGTTCCAATCCTCATGGGGATTTGGGCCTTCTACTGTGAAGTCCCCACGGCTGGGCTGCTCAGTGTCAGGATGTGGGCCCTCTGCTGTGAGTTCATTCTGGCATGGATCCCATAGCCTCGGTGCTCTGGGCCACCTGCTTGGAAATTCCAACTACTGGATTCCTGACCTTTTTTACTCTATTGGCCCTGTGTTGTTAGACAACTCCTTCTTGCCTCACTGCGAGCCCCTTGGTGATGTGGGTCCTCTGCTTTGAGGCCACATGTGCTGTGTTCCTCACCTTTCGATGATGTGGCCCCACTGGTGTGAGGACAGTCCTGCCTGGTTCCCATCCCGTTGGTGATGTGCACCCTCTGGTGAGAGTCTGATCCTGGTTGTGGTCCTCACACTTCTGTGAGGTGGACCCTCTGCTCTGAGTTCACTCCTGCCCGGCTCGCACACGTCGCCTTGGCCACATGGGCCCTCTGGTTGCAGTTGGAACATGCTGGGAGCCTCCTCCCCTCGGTGATGAGCGCCCTCTGGCGTCAGGCCCTAACTGCTGGGTATCCACATTTTCAGATACATGCTAAGTGGTGCGAGGACACTCCTGCGAGGTTCCCATCCCCATGGGGATGTGGGCCTTCTGTTCTGAGGTCCCACCACCTGGGTTGCTCACTATTTCATGACGTGGGCCCTCTTCTGTGAGTTCACTTCGGCCTGGATTCCATAGACTGGGTGCTCTGGGCCACCTGATGGGAGGTTCAAACTGCTGGATTCCTCACCTTTTTTATTCTTTGGGCCCTGTGTTGTGAGGCTCATCCTGCTGGGCTCACTCCCGGCCCGTTTGTGATGTAGGTCCTCTGGTTTGAGGCCACATGTGTCGGTTTCCTCAACTTTTATTGGTGTGGTCCCACTGGTGTGAGGACACTCCTGCCTGGTTCCCATCCCCTTGATGATGTGGGCTCTCTGGTGAGAGTCTGATTCTGTCTGGATTCCTCACACTTCTGGAAGGAGGGCCCTCTGCTCTGAGGTAACTCCTGCCTGGCTGTCACACGTTGCCATGGCCACATGGGCCCTCTGGTTGCAGTTGGAGCGTGCTGACAGCCTCTTCCCCTAGGTGATGAGGGCTCTCTGGCTTCAGGCCGTAACTGCTGGGCTCCCCACCTTCTCTGATGTGCGACCACTGGTGCGATGACCCTCCTACCAGATTCCCATCGCATGGGGATTTGGGCCTTCTGCTCTGAAGTCCCAACGGCTGGGTTGCTCACAGTGTCAGGATGTGTGCCCTCTGCTGTGAGTTCACTCCGGCATAGATCCCATAGCCTCGGTGATCTGGGCCACTTGCTTGGACTTTCCAACTGCTGGATTCCTCACCTTTTTTATTCTATGGGCCCTGTGTTGTGAGACAAATCCTGCCTGCCTCACTCCGAGCCCCTTGGTGATGTGGGTCCTCTGCTTTGAGGTCACATGTGCTGGGTTCCTCACCTTTTGCTGATGTGGCCCCACTGGTGTGAGGACACTCCTGCCTGGTTCCCATCCCCTTGGTTGTTTTGGCCTTCTGGTTAGAGTCTGATCCTGCTTGGGGTCCTCAAACTTCTGTGAGGTGGGCCCTCTGCTCTGAGGTCACTCCTGCCTGGCTGGCACAACCCGCCTTGGCGACGTCTGCACTCCGGTGGCAGTTACAGCCTGTTGGGGGCCTCCTCCCCTAGGTGATGAGGGCCCTCTGCCGTCAGGCCCTAACTGCTGTGTTCACACATTTTCTGATATGTGCTAAGTGGTTCGAGGACACTCCTGCGAGGTTCCCATCCTCATTGGGATGTGGGCCTTCTGCTCTGAGGTCACAACGGCTGTATTGCTCACAGTTTCAAGATGTGGGCACTCTGATGTGAGTTCACTGAGCCTGGATCCCATAGACTTGGTGCTCTGGGCCGCCTGCTGGGAGGATGAAACGGCTAGATTCCTCACATTTATTATTCTATGGGCCCTGTGTTGTGAGGGGACTCCTGCCTGCCTCACTCCAAGCACCTTGGAGATGTGGGTCCTCTGGTTTAGTCCACATGTTCTGGGTTCCTCACCCTTGTATAATGTGGCCACTCTGGTGTGAGGACACTCCTGCCTTGTTCCGATCCCCTTGGTGCTGTGGGCACTCTGGTGAGAGTCTGATCCTGGATGGGTTCCTCACACTTCTGGGAGGAGGGCCCTCTGCACTGAGGTCACTCCTGCCTGGCTGGCACACGTCGCCTTGGCGACGTGGACACTATGGTGGCAGTTGGAGCCTGCTGGGGCTTCCTCCCCTCACTGACGAGGGCCTTCTTGTGTGAGGCCCTAAGTGCTCGGATCCACACATTTTCTGCTGTGTGCCCAGTGGTGCGAGGTCACTCCTGCCAGGTTCCCATTGCCATGGGCATGTGGGACTTCTGTTCTGTTGTCCCAATGGCTGGGTTGCTCACAGTTTCATGATGTGGGCCCTTTGCTGTGAGTTCACTGTGGCCTGTATCCCATAGCGTAGGTGCTCTGGGCCGCCTGCTTGGAGTTTCCAACTCCTGGATTTCTCACTATTTTTATTCTATGGGCCCTCTGTTGTGAGTCTTCTCCTGCATGCCTCACTCCTAGCCCCTTCGTGATGTGTGTCCCCTTGTTTGAGGCCACATGTGGTGTGTTCCTCACCTTTCGCCGATGTGACCCCACTGGTGTGAGGACAGTTGTGCCTGGTTTCCATTCCCTTGTTTATGTGGGCCTTCTGGTGAGAGTCTGATCCTTGCTGGATTCTTTACACTTTTGTGAGGTGGGCTCTCTGATCTGAGGTCACTCCTGCCAGGCTGGCACAACATGCATTGGTGACGTCGGCCCACTGGTAGCAGTTGGAGCCCGCTGGGAGCCAACTCCCCTCGGTGATGAGGGCCCTCTTGTATCAGGCCCTAACTGCTGGGCTCCCCACATTTTCTGATGTGTGCCCACTGGTGCGATGACAGTCCTGCTTGGTTCCCTTCCCCATGGCGATGTGGGCCTTGTGCTCTGAGGTCACAAAGGCTGGGTTGCTTACAGTATCACGATGAGGGACCTCTGCTGTGAGTTCAGTCTGGCATGGATCCCATAGACTCGGTGCTCTGGGCCGCCTGCTGGGAAGTTCCAACTGCTGGATTCCTCACCTTTTTTATAAAATGGGTCATGTGTTATGAGATTATCCTGCCTGCCCCACTCCGAGCCCCATGGTGATGTGGGTCCTCTGGTTTGAGGCCACATGTTCTGGGTACCTCAACTTTGGATGATGTGGCCTCACGGGTGTGAGGCCACTCGTGCCTGGTTCCCATTCCCTTTGTGATGTGGGCCCACTGCTGAGAGTCGGATCCTGGCTGGATTCATCACACTTCTGGGAGGAAGGCCGTCTGCTGTGAGGTAACTCCTGCCTGGCTGCCTCACATCGCCTTGGCGATGTGGGGCCTCGGTTGGCCACTGGAGCATGCTGGGAGCCTCCTACCCTAGTTAATGAGGGCCCTGGAAAAAACGCATATGCACTTTTTGGCCAAGCGCATCATTGTCGAGGTTATGCCTCTTTTCCTATGCTTTCACAGCAATTCCCGTCTACCTCCTGAAATCACATTCTGGTAATTCTGCTCCACATTCAAGTCCTCTTTGCAGCCTGACTTCAATATATTTTTGGACGATAGGTGTCATTTATAACTCTGCAGGTTTGTGAATTACAGTGCCCCTGAGCTCCTTTCTTCAACTCACTTTCTTGTGAGCTGGCCGCAAAACTGCAGGATTGCTTCAGGCACTAAAATGGATCCGGCAGTGCACGTTGAGCCTGTGGTTAATTCCTCTTCCTGGAGGGAAATGAGAGTTACATGTGACTGTCCACAAACCTACAGCTACTCTCTCATTGGTTCTCCCTATTCCTGTTCATCTTCTGCAGAAATTGCAAACTGTGCCAAACAGGAGGTTAAAAGCACTGACTCTGCAAGTGTGAAGTGAGTTAGTAAAGTGTCTTGAATGGTGAACCCGAGTACCAGGGGAGGAAAATTTAGATGCATTTAAAAACGTTTCCCAATCACAGGGTGGACCATACTCTGTGTTCCCCATACATGTATAAGCTGAAGGACGAATCACTTAAACCTGGAGAGTTGGGAACCTTGGAATAGGTACCATGCAGTATTAATTCAAACGGTCTTCATTTGCTCACCGAACCTCACCAATCCTACCAGCCCCAAGTGTCCAGCCTTATGTGTCACCCAGCTGTGGGTGTGGATGTGGTAAATCCAGGTTTCATCACAAGCCATGAATGAATTATATAAGAATAGTGCTCTATTTCACAGTCTTTGTGATAGTTTTTAAAATATATTGGTATAATGTGATTTAGCTGATTTTCACTGCTGCGTTTATGTCGCTGTACCCACACTGGATTCCCTTATGGAGACATATAAATACATAGGTTTTAAGATTCGTTCTAGTCAGGTATATTCCTAGAGGTTGAATATGTGGTGTTGGGTCCATTTCGTTGAGCAACGAGTACGTCTTGTCTATTACATACTTGGCATATGGAACGGTATCTGTGCTAATTTCAATCTCTGGTTTTATGCAGCACCCCAACTCACCTTTCCTCAAAAGCAAGCATAAGTTGGTTTTCTAAATTTGAGACCCTGTTCTGTTTTGTAATTCAGTTCATGTGTAGCCAAGTTTACATTCCGTGTATTAGTGATATCTTATGATGTTTCTTTTTCTGTGTGACTTATTTCACGTACAATCAGCATACCAGAATCCACTCACTATGCCGCTACAGGCCTGATGACATAGATTTCATTGCTGAGTGATATTCCATTGTACGTACATACCACAACTTCTTTATCCATTTTTCGCTTCCTGGGATATTTAACTTGTACCGTAGACGTGGTTCTTGTAAACAGAGCCGTCACAAACTTTGGGGTGGCTGTGTGTTTATTATTTTAATTTCCCTAAACTATAGGACCATAAGTGGAGGTGCCATAGGCTCTGTTCCTTTGTTTCTTATGTGTTTCAGGAAACACCCTACTCTTCTCCAGGGTGGCTGCTGGCAATTTACATCCCGCCCATCAACATAATAAGGCTCCCTGTTCTCCATGGCCTGTTATGACCTTCTGGATTTTACACTTTTTTCAGATGGCCCTTTTGACCGGGGGGCAGTGAGACTTCATTGTAGTGCAGATTTCCTTTACATACTTGCTTGGTTGGCCAAAAAGGGCGTATGCGTTTTTTCCTGAGGAAAAAACGCATAATGCAGGATTGCTTCAAGCCCTAATCTGGTACCGACAGGGCACGCTGAGCCTTTGGTTAATTCCTCTTCCGGGTGGGAAAGGAGCGTTACATTTGCGCGTGCAGACACGTACAGCTAGTCTCTCATTGGTTCTCCCTATTCCTGTACATCTTGCGCAGAAATTGCAAACTGTGCCAAACAGGAGGTTAAAGGCACTGACCCTCCACGTGGGGAGAGTTTTAGTAAAGCATCTGGAATGGTGAACCCGAATACCAGGGGACGAAAACTGAGATGCCTTTAAAAACATATCCCAATCACACGGTGGACCATACTCTGGGTTTCCTATGCATGTCTTAGCTGAGGAAAGAATCTCTTGATCCTGGAGAGTTGGGGCACATGGAAAGGGTAACATGGACTATGACTTCAAAGGGTCTGTATTTGCTCACCGAACCTTACCAATGCTATCAGCCCGAAGTGTCCAGCCTTTTGTCTCTCCAGCTCTGGGTGTAGATGTGGTAAATCCAGGTTTCATCACAAGCCCGGAGTGAATTATTTAAGAATTGCTCTCTATTTCACTGTTATTGTGTTTTGTTTTTAAATTTATTTTCATAATCGCATGTATTGGATTTTAACTGCTGCGTTTATGCCGCTGTACCCATGTTTGACTCTCTTATGGAGACATATAAATCCATGGGTTTTAAGATTTTTACTAGTCAGGTATATTCCTAGGCGTTGAGTATGTGGTGTTGAATCCATTTCGTTGAGCAAGTAGTCGGTCTTCTCAATTACATATTTGGCTTATGGAACGGTATCTGCTAATTTCAGTCTCTGGTTCTATGCAACACCGCAAGTAACCTTTCCCCTTAAGCAAGCATAAGTTGGTTTTGAAATTTGAAACCCTGTTGTATTTTGTAATTCAATTCATTTGTAGCCAAGTTTACATTCCGTGTATTAGTGACATCTTATGAGCTTTCTTTTTCTGTGTAGTTATTTCACTTAGAAATATCGTACCTGAATCCAGTCCTTATGCCGCTATGGGCCTGCTGACAATGGTTTCCTTGTTGAGTGGTATTCCATTGTACGTATGTACTGCAACTTCTTTATCCATTTTTCGCTTTCTGGGTTATTTAACTTGTAGGGTAGACGCAGTTGTTCTAAACAAAGCCGTCCCAAATTTTGGGGTAGCTTTGTCTTTCTGATTTTAACTTCTCTAAGCTAAATGACCATAAGTGGAAGTGCACTGGGCTCAGTTGCTTTGTTTTTTAGGTGTATCAGGAAACACCGTACAATTCTCCAGAGTGGCTGTTGACAATTTACATCCCACCCATCAGCATAACAAGGCCCCCTGTTCTCCATGGCCTGTCCTGCCTTTCTGGATTTTACACTTTTTTCAGATGGCCCTTTTGACTGGGGGGAAGTAAGACTACATTGTAGTGCCGATTTCCTTTGCAAGCTTGCTTGGTTGGTCAAAAAGGGTGTATGCATGTTTTCCTGAATATATTCAGGAAAAAATGTATACGTCCTTGTGGGCCAAGTGCATCATTTTCGACATTCTGCCTCTTTTCCTATGCTTAAATGCATTTCCAGTCTACCTCCTGAAATTGGTTTCCTGCAATTCTGCCCCGCTTTCATGTCCTCTTTGCAGCCTTATTTCAATATATTTTTGGACCATAGCTCTTATTTATATCTCTGCATGTTTGTGAATTACAGTGCCCCTGAGCTACTTTCTTCAACTCATTTTCTTTTGAGCTGGCTGTAAAACCATAGGATTGCTTCTTGCCCTAATCTCGTTCAGGCATGGCATGATGAGCCTTTGGTATATTCCTCTTCCTGGTGGGAAATGAGAGTTAAATTTGCCGCTGCAGACACCTACAGCTACTCTCTCATTGGTTCTCCCCATTCCTGTTCATCTTCCGCAGAAATTGCAAAATGATCTAAACAGGAGTTTAAAGGCACTGACTCTCCAAGTGGGGAGAGTGTTAGTAAAGCGTATGGAATGGTGAACCCGAGTACCAGGGGACGAAACCTGAGATGCATTTAAAAACTTTTCCCGATCACACGGTGGTCCATACTCTGGGTCCCCATGTCTGTTTTAGCTGAAGGAAGAATCCCTTAAACCTGGAGAGTTGGGACCCATGGAATGGGTACCATGCAGTATGACTTCAAAGGGTCAGCATTTGCTCACCGAACCTCACCACTCATATCGACCCCAAGTGTCCAGTCTTCTATCTCACCCAGCTGTGGGTGAAGATGTGGTAAATCCAGGTTGCATCACAAGCCCTGAATGAATTATTTAAGAATTGCTCTCTATTTCACTGTCATTGTGTTTTGTTTTTGAAATTTATTTTTATAATGGGATTTAGCTGATTTTAACTGCTGCATTTATGTCACTGTAGACACGCTTGATTCTCATATGGAGACATATAAATCGATAGGTTTTTAGACTCTTACAAGTCAGGTATATTCCTAGGGCTGAATATTGGGTGTTGAGTCCATTTCGTTGACCAAGGAGTAGGTTTTGTCTATTACATATTTGGCTTAATGAACGGTATCTGTGGTAATTTCAATCTCTGGTTTTATGCAGCACCCCAACTCACCTTTCCCCTTATGCAAGCATAAATTGGTTTTCTAAATTTGAGACCCCGTTCTGCTTTGTCATTCAGTTCATGCGTAACCAAATTTACATTCCTTGTATTAGTGATATCTTATGTCTTTTTCTTTAAGTATTATGTGATTTTGTGTGATCATACGTAACTCCTCTGGAGTTGTTACAAATGGCCATATTTCATTGATTTCCAGGCTGAGTAATATTCGACTCTAATACCGTTGACAATATACATTTCCACTGTAAGCCTCACAGGGCTCCCTTTTCTC
>NW_020175042.1:0-26583 GCF_003031525.2 Neophocaena asiaeorientalis asiaeorientalis
TATAAAGCAGAAACTAACACACCATTGTAAGGCAATTACACCCCAATAAAGATGTTAAAATTAATTAATTAATTATTTTAAAAAAAATTCTCCAGGAGATAAAAATAAATTGCTGTGTTAAGTATATCCCTTGATGTGTCATGCTTGTCCAAAGATGCAGTTATATATGCACTAAAGAAGTACTGGCTATTTTTACAACCTTTTCCCCCATGTTAGTACCTTGTACGTGAGAGGGGATCATTCATTCACTTGTTCAAACATTTCTTGAGCAACTCCTTTGTGCCAGTTTGTACCATCCCTGGGGATACAGAGGTGACGATAATATCGCCCCTGTCCAAAAAAGACACAAAAGTTTAATAGATTAGGTGACCAAAAAAATGAGAATAATTTAAGCATGAAGTGCTTCACAGAGTGTGATGTCTACAAAGTACCACGGGACCTAAAGGAAGCGTGGGGGAACCTCAGAGTGAAGAGTCAATAGAATTGGTCAAGAAATAATTTTTTCAGCAGACTGGTTCAAGATGGCAGAGTAGAAGGACATGCTCTCACTCCCTCTTGTGAGAACACCAGAATCACAACTAACTGCGGAACACTCATCGACAGGAAGACACTGGAACTCACCAAAAAAGATACCACACATCCAAAGACAAAGGAGAAGCCACAGTGAGACGGTAGGAGAGGCGCAATCACAATAAAATCAAATCCCATAACTGCTGGGTGGGTGACTCACAAACTGGAGAACACTTATACCACAGAAGTCCACCCACTGGAGTGAAGGTTCTGAGCCCAACATCAAGCTTCTGAACCTGGGGGTCTGGCAATGGGAGGAGGAATTCCTAGAGAATCAGACTTTGAAGCCTAGCGGGATTTGATTGCAGGACTTTGACAGGACTGCGGGAAACAGAGACTCCACTCTTGAAGGGCACACACAAAGTAGTGTGCACATCGGGACCCAGGAAAAGGAGCAGTGACCCCATAGGAGACTGAACCAGACCTACCTGCTAGTGTTGGAGGGTCTCCTGCAGAGGCAGTGGGTGGCTCTGTCTCACTGTGAGGACAAGGACACTGGCAGCAGAAGTCCTGGGAAGTACTCCTTGGCATGAGCCCTCCTACAGTCTGCCATTAGCCCCACCAAAGAGCCAGGGTATGCTCCAGTGTTCGGTCACCTCAGGCCAAACAACCAACAGGAGGCAACCCAGGCCATCCATCACCAGTCAAGCAGATTAAAGTTTTACTGAGCTCTGCCCACCAAAGCAACAGCAAGATCTACCTACCACCAGTCCCTCCCATCAGGAAACTTGCACAAGCCTCTTAGATAGCCTCATCCACCAGAGGGCAGGCAGCAGAAGCAAGAAGTACAATCCTGCAATCTGTAGAACAAAAACCACATTCACAGGAAAACAAGAAGTAAAGTCAGAGGGCTATGTACCAGATGAAGGAACAAGATTAAACCCCAGAAAAAAAACTAAATGAAGTAGAGATAGGCAATCTGCCAGAAAAACAATTCAGAATAATGATAGTGAAGATGATCCAGGACCTCGGAAACAGAATGGAGGCAAAGATCGAGAAGACGCAAGAAATGTTTAACAAAGACCTACCAGAATTAAAAAACAAAAAAACAGAGATGAACAATACAATAACTGAAATGAAAACTACACTAGAAGGAATCAATAGCAGAATAACTGAGGCAGAAGAACGGATAAGTGACCTGGAAGAGAGAATGGTGGAATTCACTGCTGTAGAACAGAATAAAGAAAAAAGAATGAAAAGAAATGAAGACATCCTAAGAGACCTCTGGGACAACATTAAACGCAGCAACATTTGCATTACACGGGTCCCAGAAAGAGAAGAGAGAGAGAAAGGACCTGAGAAAATATTTGAAGTGATTATAGTGAAAAACTTCCCTAACATGGGAAAGGAAATAGCCACCAAAGTCCAGGAAGCACAGAGAGTGCCATACAGGATAAACCCAAGGGGAAGCACACTGAGACACATAGTAATCAAATTGGCAAAAATTAAAGAACAATTATTGAAAGCAGCAAGGGAAAAATGACAAATAACATACAAGGGAACTCCCGTAAGGTTAAAGCTGATTTCTGAGCAGAAACTCTACAAGCCAGAAGGGAGTGGCATGGTATACTTAAAGTGATGAAAGGGAAGAACCTACAAACAAGATTACTCTACCTGGCAAGGAACTCATTCAGATTCAATGGAGAAATAAAAAGCTTTACAGACAAGGAAAAGCTAAGAAAATTCAGCACAACCAAACCCCTCTAGAACAAATGCTAAAGGAACTTCTCTACATGGGAAACACAAGAGAAGAACAGGACCTACAAAAACAAACCCAAAACAATTTAAAAAATGGTAATAGGAACATACATATCGATAATTACCTTAAATGTGAATGGATTAAATGCTCCAACCAAAAGACACAGGCTTGCTGAATGGATACAAAAAACAAGACCCATATATATGCTGTCTACAAGACCCACTTCAGACCAAGGGACATATACAGACTGAAAGTGAGAGGATGGAAAAAGGTATTCCATGCAAATGGAAATCAAAAGAAAGCTGAAGTAGAAATACTCATATCAGTTAAAGTAGACCTTAAAATAAAGAATGTTACAAGAGACAAGGAAGGACACTACATAATGATCAAGGGATCAATCCAAGAAGAAGATATAACAATTATAAATATATATGCACCCAACATAGGAGTCCCTCAATACATAGGGCAACTGCCAACAGCTATAAAAGAGGAAATCGACAGTAACACAATAATAGTGGGGAACTTTAACACTTCACTTACACCAATAGACAGATCATCCAAGCAGAAAATTAATAAGGACACACAAGTTTTAAATCACACAATAGACCAGATAGATTTAATTGATATTTATAGGACATTCCATCCAGAAACAGCAGATTACACTTTCTTCTCAAGTGGGCATGGAACATTCTCCCAGGTAGATCACATCTTGGGTCACAAATCAAGCCTCAGTAAATTTAAGAAAATTCAAATCATATCAAGCATCTTTTCTGACCACAATGCTATGAGATTAGAAATGAATTACAGGGAAAAAAAACCCATAAAAAACACAAACACATGGAGGCTATACAATACGTTACTAAATATCCAAGAGATCACTGAAGAAATCAAAAAGGAAATCAAAAAATACCTAGAGACAAATGACAATGAAAACACGATAATCCAAAACCTCTAGAATGCAGCAAAAGCAGTTCTAAGAGGGAAGTTTATAGCTATAGAAGCCTACCTCAAGAAGCAAGAAAAATCTCAAATAAACAATCCGACTTTACACCTAGAGGAACTAGAGAAAGAAGAACAAACAGAAGGCAAAGTTAGCAGAAGGAAAGATATCATAAAGATCAGAGCAGAAATAAATGAAAGAAACAATAGCAAAGATCAATAAAACTAAAAGCTGGTTCTTTGAGAAGGTAAACAAAACTGATAAACCATTAGACAGACTCATCAAGAAAAAGAGGGAGATGACTCAAATCACTAAAATTAGAAATGAAAAAGGAGAAGGTACAACAGACACCACAGAAATACAAAGCATCCTAAGAGACTACTACAAGCAACTCTATGCCAATAAAGTGGACAACCTGGAAGAAATGGACAAATTCTTAGAAAGGTATAACCTTCTAAGACTGAACCAGGAAGAAATAGAAAATATGAACAGATGAATCACAAGTAATGAAATTGACTCTGTGATTAAAAATTTTCCAACAAACAAAAGTCCAGGACCAGATGGCTTCACAGGTGAATTCTATCAAACGTTTAGAGAAGAGCTAACACCCATCCTTCTCAAGTTCTTCCAAAAATTTGCAGAGGAAGGAACACTCCCAAACCCATTCTATGAGACCACCATCACCCTGGTGCCAAAACCAGACAAAGATACTACAAAAAAAGAAAATAACAGATTGATATCACTGATGAATATAGATGCAAAACTCCTCAACAAAATACTAGCAAACAGAATCCAACAACATATTAAAAAGATCATGCACCATGATAAAGTGGGATTTATCCCAGGGATGCAAGGATTCTTCAGTATATGCAAGTCAATCAATGTGATACACCATATCAACAAATTGAAGAATAAAAAGCATATGATCATCTCAGTAGATGCAGAAAAAGCTTTTGACAAAATTCAACACCCATTTATGATAAAAACTCTCCAGAAAGTGGGCATAGAGGGAACCTACCTCAACATATATAAAGGCCATATATGACAAACCCACAGCAAACATCATTCTCAATGGTGAAAAACTGAAAGCATTTCCTCTAAGATCAGGAACAAGACAAGGATGTCCACTCTCACCACTGTTATTCAACATAGTTTTGGAAGTCCTAGCCATGGCAATCAGAGAAGAAAAAGAAATAAAAGGAATACAAATTGGAAAAGAAGAAGTAAAGCTGTCACTGTTTGCAGATGGCATGATACTATACATAGAGAATCCTAAAGATGCCACCAGAAATCTACTAGAGCTAATCAATGAATTTGGTAAAGTTGCAGGATACAAAATCAGTGCACAGAAATCTCTTGCATTCCTACATACTAATGATGAAAAATCTGAAAGAGAAATTAGGAAACACTCCCATTTACCACTGCAACAAAAAGAAAAACACACCTAGGAATAAACCTACCTAGGGAGACCAAAGACCTGTATGCAGAAAACTATAAGACACTGATGAAAGAAATTAAAGATGATACCAACAGATAGAGAGATATACCATGTTCTTGATTTGGATGAATCAATATTGTGAAAATGACTATACTAACCAAAGCAATCTAGAGATTCAATGCAATTCCTATCAAATTACCAATGGCATTTTTTTACAGAACTAGAACAAAAAATCTTAAAATTTGTATGGAGACACAAAAGATGCTGAATAGCCAAAGCAGTCTTGCGGGTAAAAAGCAGAGCTGGAGGAATCAGACTCCTGGACTTCAGACTATACTGCAAAGCTACAGTAATCAAGACAATATGGTACTGGCAAAAAAAAAAAACAGAAATATAGATCAATGGAGCAGGGTAGGAAGCCCAGAGATAAACCCACATACCTATGGTCAACTAATCTACAGCAAGGGAGGCAAGGATATACAATGGAGAAAAGACAATCTCTTCAATAAGTGGTGCTGGGAAAACTGGACAGCTACATGTAAAATAATGAAATTAGAACACTCCCTAACACCATACATAAGAATAAACTCAAAATGGATTAGAGACCTAAATGTAAGACCGGACACTATGAAACTCTTAGAGGAAAACATAGGAAGAACACTCTTTGACAGAAATCACAACAAGATCTTTTTTAATCCACCTCCTGGAGTAATGGAAATAAAAACAAAAGTAAACAAATGGGACCTACTGAAACTTAAAAGCTTTTTCACAGCAAAGGAAACCATAAACAAGATAAAAAGACAACCCTTAGAATGGGAGAAAATATTTGCAAACGAATCAATGGACAAAGGATTAATCTCCAAAATATATAAACAGCTCATGCAGCTCAATATTAAAAAAACAAACAACCCAATCCAAAAATGGGCAGAAGACATAAATAGACATTTCTCCAAAGAAGACATACAGATGGCCAAGAAGCACACAGAAAGCTACTCAACTTCACTAATTATTAGAGAAATGCAAATCAAAACTACAGTGAGGTATCACCTCACACCAGTTACAATGGGCATCATCAGAAAATCTACAAACAACAAATGCTGGAGAGGGTGTGGAGAAAAGGGAATCCTCTTGCACTGTTGGTGGGAATGTAAATTGATGCAGCCACTATGGAGAACAGTATGGAGGTTCCTTAAAAAACTAAAAATAGAACTACCATATGACCCAGCAATCCCACTACTGGGCATATTCCCAGAGAAAACCATAAATCACAAAGACACATGCACCCCAATGTTCATTGCAGCACAATGTTCATGGAAGCAACCTAAATGCCCATATACAGATGAATGGATATAGAAGATGTGGTACATATATACAATGGAATATTACTCAGCCATAAAAAGGAACAAAATTGGACCATTTGTAGAGACGTGCATGGATTTAGAGCATGTCATACAGAGTGAAGTCAGAAAGAGGAAAACAAATATTGTATATTAACATGTATATGTGTAACCCAGAAAAATGGTACATATGAACCAGTTTGCAGGGCAGAAATTGAGACAGAGATGTAGAGAACAAACATATGGACACCAAGGAGGGAAAGCGACAGGGGGTGTGGGTGGCAGTGTGATGAATTGGGAGATTGGGATTGACATGTATACACTGATGTGTATAAAATGGATGACTAATAAGAACCTGCTGTATAAAAATATAAATAAAATAAAATTCAAAAGAAAAGGAAATAATTTTTTTAAGTTTATACTGTAAAAATTATTAAACTTTTGCTACGTTATGGAAGTATCTGAATTCAGAGAAAGCAACTATTTTGGACAGTCTTCACAGTGCAGATTAGGGAAAATCCCATGAACAAATTTGAATTGCTTCCAACTCTTAGGAGTCAAGGGCGATTCTGGAAGGCAGCTGTTGGTTTCTAAGGGGGGAGCAACATTACTGCTAGAGTTGTCTATGGTACATCATTTCAGGAGGGCCTGGGTAAGTCTCTTTTCATGTACCTTAAAATATCTCCTCCACCTACTTCACTGTTGTCTAAAACCACATGGAGCAATTTATTCCTTCTTTAATCCAAAGTTTCTCTCCCATTAACATGAAAGTATTTTTGGAGAGGAAGTAGATTATCATTACTCTAACATAGAGCTATTTTGCTGTTTCCCAAGAGCAAGATTTAATTGAAAAATAGAGGGAAAATTAGTTCCCTGGATACCAAGGGAACTAAAAGGGCACCATTGCATCTGATAGGAAACAAAAAGAGAAGATCTGGAACATGGGCTGAACACAATTTCTCTTGTTTCATTACTTTGCCCTGTTCTACTAATTTCTTCCTTAAACTCCTTTGAACTTTCAACACTAACCATCTGCCCTTCTTTCCTACACATTTCTGAATTCCCAAGCCTACCCTCAAGAAAACAAATAAAAAATTCTATTTAAGGTCTATGACGTTCCTTTAAAGATCTGTTTCTCTGTTGAGATCAATCACTGAGAGGTCAAAACAAAATGATTCACTGACACCACAGATCAAAGTAAACACAGTGTACATTGTCTGCCTCTGCTCAGAAGTACACTTCTGGGCACTGTTCCATGATATAGTAGTGAGCATTTGGGACTCAAATAAGATACTTTATGTGCAACACATGTACATCACCAGCATGCCTTGGAAGCAATTTTATCTAGTCCTATAAATCCCTGGGCTTTGTTAAGGAGCCAGAAATTCTTTTTGCATCATAGAATTCTCTAGTGCCAGGGAATTTGCAGCAATCCTCATAGACTCATCTCCAAGAGATTGATATCCAAAGCCCCCTTTACAGACAGACAATGCATGAACACATTCATTTACTCAAAATACATTTCCTTGGTGCCAGGAAAGGCACTTAGCAAGGGGAATAAAGTGATGACTGAAACATAATTCCAGCCTTTGGGGATCTCAAAACATTCTTATTTAAAAGGGATGGATGAGACTTCTATGTTTTCATACAAGGCACTATTGATTTACTGGAGAGGAAATTATTCACCTGACCAGATAATCTGTGCTTCCAAAAAATGTGAAATATTCCTTGCCAAAAATCACAACAGAAAAAAATTATCAGCAATGTGTTTTCCCTTAAGTAGGTCTCTATGTAAAATTCCTCTGGTAGCAGGTGTGTCTCTGAATTCTAAAATGGGCTCTTCAGTGATGGTTTCCATTCTCCACACTATAGAGTAAACTGTATCTTCAAATCAGACCCTGGCACCCAAGGCCATACCAGACTATTACACATTTTAAACTTGAACACCAAGAGCTGATCAGCCTGATGAGGAATACAGTCATGGTACAGCTCTGGCTCCCAGGAAAAGTCTAATCAGAATGTGTGCTTGCTTATATTCCCAATCCTCAAGCAATAATTCATCAATATCTCCTAATTAAAAAATGAATGTAGATGCGAGAAAACTTTGTTTTGCACTATCCAAATTATCCAAGCCGTAAGACTGAATTTCATCATTCCACATCCTAAAGAGAATTGTTTTAGTATTTTTTAGCTGTGTGATAAGGAAATGGTTAAGTAACCTTTATTAATTAAGCCAAAGTAGGTGCATTATGGGAAATAAAGTTGCTAGTTAAGATGGAGGCAAATCAAGACCTTGGGAGTCAGGATAAGTGGTTTGTAAATATCTCAGCAGAGGGGACTTAGGTCTTCTGAGCAAACAAGAGACTTCATAACATTGGAGTTTTGGAATGTACAAACTGTTGACAATGTAAAATGAATTGGAGACTGGACAAGGAGTCTAGATTGGGGTTATTTCCTCCATCAAAAGTAGGTGGTATTCCAAGATGCACATGAAAATCTGCTCAGCATCAACAATTATTAGAAAAATGCAAATCAAAACTACAATGAGGTACCACCTCACACCGGTTAGAATGGGCATCATCAGAAAATCTACAAACAACAAATGCTGGAGAGGGTGTGGAGAAAAGGGAACCCTCTTGCACTGTTGGTGGGAATGTATATTGATAGAGCCACTATGGAGAACAGTATGGAGGTTCCTTAAAAAACTAAAAATAGAACTACCATATGACCCAGCAGTCCCACTACTGGGCATATACCCTGAGAAAACCATAAATCAAAAAGACACTTGCACCCCAATGTTCATTGCAGCACTATTTACAATAGCCAGGACATGGAAACAACCTAAATGCCCACTGACAGATGAATGGATAAAGAAGTTGTGGTACATATATACAATGGAATATTACTCAGCCATAAAAAGGAACTAAATTGGGTCATTTGTAGAGACATGGATGGACCTAGAGACTCATACAGAGTGAAGTAAGTCAGAAAGAGAAAAACAAGTATCGTATATAAACGCATATATATGGAATCTAGAAAAATGGTACAGATGAACTGGTTTGCAAGGCAGAAATAGAGATGCAGATACTGAGAACAAACATATGGATACCAAGGGAGGAAAGTGGGCAGGGGGGTGGTGGTGGGATGAACTGGGAGATTGGGATTGGCATATATACACTAATATGTATAAAATAGATAACTAATAAAAAAACAAAACAAAAACTCAGAAGAAAACACAGGAGTAAATCCTCATGATTTTGGATTAGGCAATAGTTTCTTAGATTTGGCACCAAAAGCACAAGAAAAATTAGATAAACTTGATTAAAAAAAAAAGTGGGCGGTATTTAAAAGGGAATAGAAAACAAAGGTAGACTATAAGATTCCTTTCAAAGAAACACAATGTATTTGGATTTCTCTACTCTCTGGCAACTTAAACAACTTAAATTTTAAAAGCATAATGTTTAATCCCAGTTGGCTATTCTTAGGATATTATCTATAAAATTGAGTTAATAATAGCACCTACCTCACAAAATTGTGATTACTGAATGACATAATGCATTAAGCACAATAGTAGCAGAATGCCTGCTACATAACAAGTACCCTATCAAAAACAGTTTTTTTCAAGATTACTCTATTATTATTACTATCATTATAAACAACAAAAATGAGATAAAAATGTATTTCCTTTTGAATAACATCCTTCATTTTGTGTTCACCATGTTCTTTTAATGCTTCAAATGAAAGCTTAAATAAATAGATGTTAGCATAAAACATCACTGGTTGAAATAGCAATTGGGGCACTGTGAGGAGAAGAAACTTACTTTTCACTATATATCCTTTTACCTTTTTAAAATGTATTACCTATTTAAGAAAAATATATGTTAAAAATAAAACAGAAACAGCAATTTGTGGTCACATAGGAAAGCAATTACCAAATGATAGATACATATTTATTCAAAAGTGAGTATAATAATTATAATGAGTTAACACTCACTAAGTGCCTACTATATGCTTACTACTGCTTTAAGGTATTTTATACATATATTAATTAATTAAATGACTTTAGTATCATTAGTCTCCTGAAGTACAAGGGTGATATTATTAGTACCCCAGGTTATTGATGAAGTACAGAGAGGTTTATCTACCTCCCTCAAGTTTACCCCACTTATTAGTAGCAGAACCAAGAAATAAACCCAGACAATGTTGGGTATATTGGGGCAGAGGTTTCTGCAAGCAAATACTCCCTATTTCTGTGTTTCATAAATCTAAATCTACAGTCCAATGACTGGGCAGATCTGAACAACCTATTGATATCCAAGGCATTAAACAGACAACAGGGATGAAGTTTTTTTTAAAAGAAGAATAAAAATTAAGTAATAAAAATCTCTGTAGTATAAACACTTTGAGACTAGTAAATCCTCCTCAATATCCAAATTAAATGTCAGAATCAAGGAACAAATAATCAGTGAGTCTTTTTCTAATTCTCCTAAAATCTTGAGTTTTCTTAAAGATCTGTCTACTTTTCAACTGCCAAATGAATTATTGAATATATAGGGTGAAGCTAACCAGGAGCTACTGATCAGTGAAATTGGTTGCAACTGGGTGGAAGAGCTGCCCTGCTGGGAACTCCAACAAATGGCAACATCACTCAAAGAATGCAAGATCCTGCTGTGAAACAATACAAAGTGGCCTGCACTTGAATGCCTGGCTCAAGTGAGAAGTCATTTTAGGAGACTTGTGAAACTTCTGAATTATACTGGGTCCATCCATGGCTTTGCAGTTTAACAAGACTCAAGTTTGGAAGGTGTGTGGTCTGAACTGGCCTTTGCCAAAATGTTCCATGAAAATCCACTTTATAAAAAGCAACCATCCCATTTTTTTTAGTTCTCCTTTGACAATTTCCCAATTTTACACATATCTCGTATCATAAGCAAACTCTAAGACAGAGTAAATATATTTGTGTGCAACTGCTTAACCCTAAAATCACAAATTAACTCTGTGATCTTTGGTGGAAATTGGTAAAGCATAAAGGAGTTTATCCCCAGCTGGTTGTAACCTATGGTGCACTGTAGCAGTTCTAAGTCCCTAGGAAGCCTTTACGATTCATTTTTACACACTGTATTTTCAAATCAAGGGATCTAAAGACACATTTTGGTGAAGAGGGTCCCGTGATCTGTGAGTTCACTTACTGCAAACCATGAATTTTCACTTATAAGAACTGAAAGCTTCTTATTTGTGACTGCTGGGTTATGAATTGTTACAAAAATTTGCATGTTGCAAGAGTTTACAGAAGAACCTATTTCATTAATCTACTGCTAAATCTTGACAACATTTAACAACATAGCAAAGTTCCCACTAACCACATGAACTTTGGGAATTCCAAAATTTTTAGGAAGGCAGTACATTTTGAGGCTTTCATGGTTTTAACTGCTGTTGTTTTTTAGTTAAAAATTGCTATTAGTTTAGCACCATCATTCTCAATGTAGTTTCTAGCAGTTGTTTTGGTTAATTCTACAATATATAGTGATATATATTTATGTCAACATATCCACTCTTTGGTCTCTTTCCAGTCAAAGGGAATGTGTATATTTGATGCTTTCTTTCCATCTTTAAATTGGGAAACTGAGGATCTCAGGAGTTGTAACTTGCCAAAACATAATTTTCTATTTTTCATTTCTAAGCCCTTTTCATGAAAACATTACTATGTAATTACAACCAAAATAAAGCAAACTATTCTGACTGGCCAAAGTCATAATTTGGACTGGAAAAGTCATGTACAAGATTGAACAACTCAGCACTAATATCATGATATTTTTCTTTTTTTGCCATAAATGAAAGCTATTGTACAATAGCTAGAATATTAAAAAAAACAACTTTATTATCAACTCCTTACCAGTTATTTCAAATATATATTTTATCAAATAAGCAGTTTCCAGTACAATTTTTTAATCAACTTATTGCACCTGTTAAAACATAAATCACTGCTATTTTATTTACATTTGCTGTTATTTCATATGGTCTCCCGGTAATTCTTCCTTGGAATTAAAAAAGAAAGAAAGAAATAAGAGAAATTGATAGAACAATAAATGGAAGGGAAATGTTTAGTGCACCTAACCTAAAAATTCTATTTGAAAATTTCAGAATTTAAGTTGTCCTACTTATTTATTTATTTTGGAGATATGGATGGGTTTTCTTTCTTGCTTTCTTGCTTTATATGTCTTTTCCTGAGGAAATACTAGTTGTAGAGTTTCTGATGTATTCCAAGTCATAACAATTTATTCAGGCAACTTTGGTACATTTGCTACATATGTAGTCTTTTGATTTATCTTAAGTGCCTACTAGCTCAATCACAGACCTCAAAACTGACTAATCACTGAGCCACAGCATCTAATCCCACCATTCACAAAATGGGTACCTTGAAAAGGTGGTATTAAATTTTGTGCTTCTGTGAACACCCCTTATTGCAGAAGATAAGATTTTGAAGTGAAAGAGCCAATGACTATCTTGAAATCAGACATGTCTTAGTTTAAACCTCAGATCTGCCCATGGAGGTGCCATGCAATCTATTTTAATCTCAGTTACTTCTTAGGTACAAGGGGATAAGATCTACACAGAAATATTCCTTTATAATTATGTTATTTTATATATATATATATATACAATATATTTTAAGAAATATATATTTCTTAAAATTTTTATTGGAGTATTGTTGATTTACAATGTTGTGTTACTTTGCTGTACAGCAAAGTGAATCAATTATACATACACATATATCAACTCTCTTTTAGATTCTTTTCCCATATAGGTCATTGTGGAGTATTAAGTAGAGTTCCCTGTGCTATAGAGTAGGTCCTTATTAGTTATCTATTTTATATGTAGTAGTTTGTATATGTCAATCTAAGAAATATATTTTTAAAACTTACAAATGTGTATATGCCCACATGAATATAAAATACATACATATGCAGGCACATATATGCATAAGGAAACTATCTCTGAATAGTGGAATTATAGTTCTTTACTTACTATTTTTCTTAAATTTTTCCATCACTTTTAAAAAACATTATTTTTTCAATCAGAGAAATAAAAATATTTCCATTTTGAAAGAAGGCATATTTAGGAGCCCCTGGATTACTATCTTTACATGTTCACGAGTCAGAGATGACCACAGGGAAAATCACTGAATTAATAAATGTAGAGTCAGAATATTATTTTTATTTCTTAAATCTCTGAAGAAACCAAATGATAGTATCTATCAACACATGTATTGCCACTGCTTGTTAGGTATTAGCTGCACACAGATGATACTGCTTCATGCAGGGAAGTCTAGCCCTGGCCAGCCATCTCATGCCAGATGTCTAATATCATTTTATTTTCCTCTCCTAGTTCTGCTCCTAGTCTTATGTTTACCCCCAAAAGGTCCACTTTCTTCTTTCTCTACCATGTTCTATATTCCAAGAGGCTGACATGAATGGATATCAACAAGCTTCCTTGCCCTCTGGCTTCTCCTTGCATTTAGCCAATAAAAGATTGAAGAAAGGGAGAAGAGTAAGAATAGGTTATGTAATCTCTTTGTTTCCTGTCAGCAGCATCAACATGGGCTGGCCGCATTCCCTAACTGAAGACCATAGCTCTTATAATGAAGCCTTCTCCAAGCATCTTCCTATTCCCTGAATTTAACTGTTTCTACCTCTCCTACAAACAGCCTAGACGGTCATGTCTTGCTCCTCCCTTATTAATCACCATTGTTCTTTCCCTTACGTTTTTTTTCACATCTTTACACAGAATAACTTTTATTTTTTCCTTTATGTTTTTTATTCTTTCCTTTATTTTAACCTTTATTCTTTCCCTCATTTTTTCCACCTCTTTATACAGAGTCCATTTATTAAACTCTCACCCAATTTGAATGTGCACTCTGTGTCTTGCCAGCTCCCTGAATGATATAGATACCTTTTTTACTTCTTTCTCAAAAATTTTTCATGTGTGGAAAATCACTTATGATATTTCATGATTTTTTTAACCTAATCAGTTTTGAAAACCTTTATCGAGGGTCCACTATGTTCGATGCTGAGCTAAATCCTGAGGATGCAAAGATAGCCTTTGCCATAAAGGAACTCCATTAAGTGGCAGAAAAACATACATAAATGGTGTGACCATATAATTTACCATCTAAATTGGGACACTTTTGAGTAAGAAGGGAATCACTGCTAATAATTGTACTAGAGGGACTTCCCTGGTGATGCAGTGATTAAGAATCCCCCTGCCAATTCACGGGACACAGGCTCTATCCCTGGTCCGGGAAGATCCCACATGCCAACAGAACAAGTAAACTCGTGCACCACAATTACTGAGCCTGCGCTCTAGAGCCCACGAGCCACAACTACTGAGCCTGCGTGCCACAACTACTGAAGCCCGCACACCTAGAGCCTGTGTTCCGCAACAAGAGAAGCCACCGCGATGAGAAGCCCGCACACCACAATGAAGAGTAGCCCCTGCTCACCACAACTAGAGAAAGCCCGTGTGCAGCAACAAAGACCCAATACAGTCAAAAATAAATAAATAAAATAAATAAATTTATTTAGAAAATAATAATAATTGTACTAGAACACTGGCCTAAACTGTAACTATCTGGTGCAAACCAAAAATTAAAAAATCATTGTTTTACACTGTAATGAGCACTTCAACTGAGGTATGAAGAGATTTACTGAATGCTATCTATATGATTGGAACTGGAGATACAAAGATGGACATGAAGAAGTGCTTGCTCTTTAAAATCTGAGAGTCCAGTATAGCTTGTGGAACCAAACAAATAACTTCAGCTAATGTGATATGTGTTTGCAGATAAATAACCATTCCAAAAGGCTGGAAAACTAAGGGGAAAAAGTAGTATTTATGGCCACTTGGACATTGATTCTGTTTTCTCCCAATGAGAAAGTAACCACACTGATGTAACATACCATAATCAAGAATGCTATAAACATTCTTAAGCAAATGGATTGCCAAAATAAGTTATTTGGGAATAGAGGTATAAACTCTAAGGAAAAACAGACAATGGCATGGCAATAATCAAGGTTTACAGATTTGGCAATACCCTACCTTGCTTGGTGTCACCAGCAGTTACTGTTTAGTTGGCCTAGAATACGCACATCTTAGGTGAGATCTTGCACAGGCAATTGACCTGACAGTGCTCTCTGCTGAGAAACAAGGGTATATACACAGTTCTTTCAATACACTCAGCTGTTCATTTACAAAGTAATATACTTTGGAAGACAAACTCACAACTCTGGTGAGTTAATTAGTCATCAGTCTGGTAATTATATGGAACATAGTTCCTAAGTTGATACCAGGGGTAGAGGTTGTAGAGATTTTACTAACTTGTAACAGAGTCCAGGCTATTCCATTTCCCTTAATCGTCATTTTATACCTTCTATAAAAAGAAAAAGTGGTTAATGAGTGATTATTTCCTCTTTTCCTAAAAAATTTTCAATAAGGATCAAAGTCTTGCAACACGTCTAGAACCTTTCATCCCATATTACAGTAAGTCCCCTACATACGAACCTTCAAGTTGTGCTTTTGTGTACTTTACAGTACAGTACTGTATAGAGTACAGTAGTACAGTATCTTTATTTCAAGCCCAGGATGTCATCTATGACTAAAAAAAAAAGAGCTACTACATCACTGGATCATTTTTTTTAAGAGAGTAGATATAACTGAATCCATCAAGGAAAGTGCCATCAGCATCAGGTATGAGCAAAATTGCAGCTTACCCTCCATCTCCTATTGCTGCCAATCCTACAGCTCTGCTATCTCCCACCTCCTCTCCCTCCCCCAGTCAGTAACTCTTCTTGCCTGTTCACTCGATGCCAACCCATGTATGCCAGCTGTTGTACTGTACTACCGTACTTTTCAAGGTATTGTACTGTAAGATTAAAAATGTTTTATTTTTTGTATTTGTTTTTTATGTATTATTTGTGTGAAAAGTATTATAAACCTATTACAGTACAGTACTATATAGCCGATTGTGTTAGCTGGGTACCTAGGCTATCTGTGTTGGACTTACAAATTGGAATTACAAATGTGCTCTTGGAACGGAACTCGTTCGTATGTAGGGGACTTACTGTATACCATATTTATCAATTTTACATGAAACTTAGAAATTATGCCAGTGGAGATTTGACCATATTTTTAGACAGATATTTTCTACCACCCAGGCAATTTTTAAGACTTAATGCCCATAGTCACTAATTTATATACATGGATAGAACCTGCTCTCAAGTAAAAATGACTGGGAGGTTATCAGCCACGTGATGACACTGGAGCAGTAAACCAGTCAGGAAATAGGAGTCTGAGAAGGTTCTGTTTTTCACACCAAAATATTTGGACCTGAACTCTGAGGAGGAAGGGCCTAAGACTGAACTAGTGATTTGATTTAAATTTAATTGTTTCTCTTTTCCTTTTGCAGGGGTGGAATGAAAAATAAAATCCACTCTCGGCTTTTTGTTTGTTTTCTGTTTTGTTTTTCCAAGGAACTTCCACAGTCATCTGGCTCTTTAAGATAAAGTTTGGTGATAGAGATAGGGTTTCTAATGAGGAAGCAGCCACAAAGAAGCTGATATTGATTCTGCCCTCAACAAGCAAAATTCAGAAGAGGATGCCCATGTCTTGGAATACCTGCAATTAATCTACAACCCCAGCAATGCAGCAGCTGAGAGGCATTTATAACTATGGCAAAAGAAAAAAAAGTAATTGGCTTCTTCCTTTACTCTAGCTCACTTTCCATTGCCCATAATGTCTCAACCAAAATGGTTTTTTGAATATTCAAAGATCTCAGCTCAATTTTATTAAATTATCATGAATTTGAAATTAATAGGGCATTACTAGCTTAACTTAAAATTCTGACTTTTAAATTGGTCTGTCTAGCAAACAATATAATGAGCCAGAACTTGTAGGGGGTACATGCGTTGTACTCACACATATAGATTTACAAACATAAAACACTAAACTGTATCAGCTTTAAAGAAGAACTAATCTGTGCCCATAAACTCATTGAGATATCACTTTTTAGAAAGCAAAAAACATTAAAGTGCCATATGCAACTGGAAATATTTTTGGAAAATTAACCAGAGGGTAATATAAAGGCCAGATATGAAAATAATTAATAGATAGAAAAAGCTACATCTTAATCTTTGAGAAAAATGTCAAAGATATAGGATATTTTATTCACATGAAATTCTGGTGCAATAAATTAAACATTAATTATTGATAATAAAACTCTCAAGTAAATATAAACAGAGAGAGAATTTTTAACCTGCTAAAAGGTATATCAGAAATCTGACCTTAAACATCACACTGAATAGTAAAATGTTGAAGGCATTTCCTTTAGAGTCAGTAGGAAGACATTATCAATGACTCTACCCAACTTTGGACTGGAGATCTTAGCTAATGAATCAAGAAAGACAAAGAATGAAAGAAAAATTTGAAGAATTGGGGGGAAAAGGCATAGATTTTGAAGATGATATGATTATCCATGTAGAAAAGCCAAAAAGTGTACAAAAAATTAAAAGAGTTCTGCAAGGTTGCTGGACCCAAAATCTACGTTCAGTCAATAGCATTTCTGTAAAGACTAAATACACCATTTAAAATAGAACAGGTTAAAAAAAAGGAAAGGCAAAGTACCTAGAAATTAATTTAGTGAAAGATTTGCTAGATATTTATGAAGAAAAATATATGTTCAGTCAATAGCATTTCTGTAAAGATTAAATACACCATTTAAAATAGAACAGGTAAAAAAAAGGAAAGGCAAAGTACCTAGAAATTAATTTAGTGAAAGATTTGCTAGATATTTATGAAGAAAAATATAAAATGTTACTGAAGAACTTAAAAGAAAATCTATATAAGTGGAGAGAGATACACATATTCATGCACCATGAGACTCAGCATCTTAATGTGTAATTTATCCCCCAGTAAATCTATAAAGGCAATGCAATTCTAGCTGAAATCTCATCATGATCTTTTACGGAACTTGACAAATTGCCTCTAAGATTTATACATTAGTGAAGAGCTAATTATAGGCAAAAAGACAATATTGAAGAAGTTGACCCACCTGCCACACACAAGGACTTATTAAGAAGTAACAGTAATAATAATAGTACAAAACATGCCCAATAGAACAGTGGAATAAAAATATGGAATGAATACCCTAATTAAACTTAAAATCTTTTACACAGGAAAGGAAACCACTGGAAAAATGAAAAAGTAACTGACTGAATGGGAGAAAATATTTGCAGACGATGCTACCAATAAGAGATTAATTTCAAAAATATACAAACAGCTAATACATACCAAGATCAAGAAATAAACTAGTCTTGACATTGAAATCTGGGCAATAATTTGTTACCATTGCAGATAAGGGATTAATATCCAGCACATATAAACAGCTCATACAACTCAGCATCAAAAAATAAACAACACAATTAAAAAATAAGCAAAGGAACTGAATAGACATTTTTCCATATTTTTCCATACGGATGGCCAATAGGCACGTGAAAAGATGCTCAACATCACTAATCATCAGAGAAATGTAAAACCACAATGAGATATCACCTCACACCTGTCAGAATGGTTATCATCAAAAAGAACACAAACAACAAATGTTGATGAGGATGTGGAGAAAAGGCAACCCTTGTACATTGATGATGGGAATGTAAATTGGTGCAGCCACTGTGGAAAACAGTATGGAGGTTTCTCAAAAAAATAAAAATACCATATGACCCAGCAATTCCACTCCTGGGTATATATCCCAAAAAAACAAAAGCACTAATTTGAAAAAATATATGCACCCCAATGTTCATAGCATTACTCATAATTGCCAAGTTGTGGAAACAACCTAAGTGTTCATCAACAAATGAATGGATAAAGAAGATGTGGTATCCATATACGCTGCACTACTCTTCAGCCTGAAAAAGAACAAAGTTTTGCCATTGGCAGCAACATGGATGGACTTGGAGAACATTATGCTAAGTGAAATAAGTCAGATAGAGAAAGACAAATACCATATGATATCACATATGTGGAATTGAAAAAATGCAGCAAACTAGTGAATATAACAAAAAAGAAGCAATCTCACAAATATAGAGAACAAACCAGTGGTTACCAGTGGGGAGGGGGGACGGGCAATATAGAGAGGGGGAGTGGGAAGCACAAACTATTAGGTGTAAGATAGGCTGCAAAGATGTATTGGATTACATCACGGGGAATATAGCTAATATTTTGTAATAATTTTAAGTAGAGCGTAACCTTGAAAAACTGTGTAGAAAATTTTAAAAATTTAAACATTAAAAAAAGTTTTTATTTAAAAAACTGTTACCATTGCAAAAATAGTTCATCCTGATGGATACAGTCATTACATAAAAAAAAAAAATTGACCCTATCTCAAACCACATAGAAAATAGTTCTAAGTAGAATCAAGTCCTAAATATAGAAAAGCAAAACTTAAAAAAACAGAAAAAAAGATAAACAAGGATAACTTTATGAACTCAGCACCTAGAAGGATCTGATAAATAATACATACAAAAAAAGGAAAGTTGATAAATTTGGAAACATCAATATTGAGCACTTCTACTTTGGGTTCTTGGACCCAATTCCAATTTGTGTTGGGGGAGAGGGGAGAGGTTGGGCTTCCCCAAACACCATGAAGCAATTCCTGGGACACCAGCAGGGTGTCTAAGAATTCAACTTAGTTCTGAATTCAACTTAGTTCTGTTTAGTTCTGACATCTATCCATCCTGAGATAGTGTCAGATTCTACAGGTTAAGACTGCACGACCATTCCCCCACTTCAGATACCAGTCCCAAGCCCAGGTTGTTATTTGTACTTCTGACCTACTGGCTATAAATCAGAGATTCCCACAACCCCTTCCTTGGGTTTGATTAATTTGCTAGAGTGGCTCACAGAACTCAGGGAAACATTTTACTTACTAGATTATCAGTTATTATAAAAGGATATAGCTCAGGGACAGCCAGATAGAAGAGATGCACAGAATATATCACAAATTAAGTACACACACACACACACTCTCCATTAATTAATTAATAATAAAAAGCAATCCAGTAAAAAAATTAATCTAAGTATGAACAAGGAAGACAGAGAAGATGAAAGGTAAATAAATCCAAAACATACTCATTAATAGGGAAATTCAAATTAAGCCAGTAATAAAATATTCTTTCATATCTATCAGGTTGGCAAAAATTAAGATGTCCAACACTTCAAAATATTGGTGAAGAATTGGAGCAACAGAAATTCTCATTACTATAGACAAAGTTTGTGTCTCCCCCAAAATTCATATGTTGAAATATAATCCCCAGTGTAATGGTATTTGGAGGTGGGGACTTTGTGAGGTGATTCAAGAGCCTTCCTCAGGAGCCTTCCTCATCCCTGCCATTTGAGGACACAGGAGAATATAGCCATCTATGAACTAGGAAGCAGGCCCTTACCAGGTACCAGATCTGTTGGTGCCTTGATTTTGGACTCCTCAGCCTCTGGAACTGTGAAAAATAAATATCTGTTGTTTATAAGCCACTCAGTCTATTCTGTACTGTTATAGCAGGCTGAATGGACTAAGACACCCATAAACAGTTGGATATCAATTGTTATAACCACTTTGAATGCAATATTGAAATATTAAATAATTAAAACATACATAAAATTATTCAAAAATTATACTCCTAGATATACACCATAGAGACCTTCCATCTTTAAATAAAGAGACATGTACGAGAAATATTTACAACAGCATTATTTGTGATACAGAAAAACATAACACACCTTAAAGTTCTCCTTTACTCTTTCTCTCATATCTTCATCCAATCCACCCACAAATATGGTCAATTCTACCTTTAAAACTTGACATTTTATCCCAACCTCCACTTCCACAATTCCCATCCAGTACCCATTAACCCTCCCTTAAATGTTTGTAAGACCCTCTACTCTGCCTCCTCTACAGGCTCTTCTCCCAGCAACCAGTGTCCTTCTTTAAAAAATATATGTCAGATAATGTTGCTCTTGTGTTCAAAACACTCCAGTGGCTTCCCAGTCACTAAGAGTAAATTCGGTACTCCAAACTCTAGTCTATAAGATTCTAATTGAATTCACTCCTCCAATATCTCACTGGCCTCAGCTCCTGTCCTTCTTGCTGCCACTGTGCTCCAGCTACACATACATAGCTTTCCCTCATCCTATATATCTGCACACCCTATTAACAACAGTCACCCAACTTCTCAAAAAGGACTTTTTCATAAATATTCTATATAAAATGGCCGCTCAACACATCTTAAGCAGCTTTATTTTTCTTCCTAGCACTAATCACCATCAGACATATTACCTACTTGTTGGTTTCTTTTCTGTAGGCACCCATTAGATTGTAGCCCTCATGTGCAAGAGGAAACTATGATTTATTGGCTAGTATATCCCCAAGGCCCCAGAGAGTAAGTGCTTCATCACTTTGTTGTTTTTTTTTTGTCTATTTTCTTGCATTAGAGAATTTTATTTCTAATCTACATTTCTTAACATCTTTATTGGAGTATAATTGCTTTACATTGTTGTGTTAGTTTCTCTTATACAACAAAGTGAATCAGCTGTATGTATACATGTATCCCCATATCCCCTCCCTCATGGGTCTCCCTCCCACCCTCCCTATCCTACCCATCTAGGTGGTCACAAAGCACCAAGCTGATCTCCCTGTGCTATGCGGCTGCTTCCCACCAGCTATCGATTTTACATTTGGTAGTGTATATATGTCCATGCCACTCTCTCACTTCATCCCAGCTTACCCTTCCCCCTCCCCATGTCCTCAAGTCCATTCTCTACATCTGCGTCTTTATTCCTGTGCTGCCCTTACGTTCCTCGAAATGTTTGGTTTTTTTAGATTCCATATGTATGTTTTAGCACACTGTATTTGTTTTTCTCTTTCTGACTTACCTCACTCTGTATGACAGACTCTAGGTCCATCCACCTCACTGCAAACAACTCAGTTTTGTTTCTTTTCATGGCTGAGTAATATTCCATTGTGTACATGTGCCACATCTTCTTTATCCATTCATCAGTTGATGGACACTTAGGTTGCTTCCATGTCCTGAGAGATTTCTGTGCATTAATTTTGTATCCTGCTACTTTACCAAATTCATTGATTAGCTCTGGTAGTTTTCTGGTAGCATGTTTAGGATTCTCTATGTATAGTATCATGCCATCTGCAAACAGTGACAGTTTTACCTCTTCTTTTCCAGTTTGGATCCTTTAATTTCTATTTCTTCTCTGATTCCCTTTTAGAACTGCTTTCGCTGTATCCTATAGGTTTTGGGCCATCGTGTTTCCATTGTCATTTGTTTCTAGGTATTTTTTGATTTCCTCTTTGATTTCTTCAGTGATCTCTTGGTTATTTAGTGGCATATTGTTTAGCCTCCATGTGTTTGTATTTTTTACAGATTTTTTTCCCTGTAATTAATATCTAGTCTCATAGCGTTGTAGTAGGAAAAGATACTTGATATGATTTCAGTTTTCTTAAATTTACCAAGGCTTGATTTGTGACCCAAGATATGATCTATCCTGTAGAATGTTCCATGAGCACTTGAGAAGAAAGTGTATTTTGTTGTTTTGGATGGAATGTCCTATAAATATCCATTAAGTCCATCTTGTTTAATGTGTTGCTTAAAGTTTGTTTCCTTATTTATTTTCATTTTGGTTGATCTGTCCATCGTTGAAAGTGGGGTGTTAAACTCCCTTACTATTATTGTGTTACTGTTGATTTCCCCTTTTATGGCCGTTAGCATTCCCTTATGTATTGAGGTGCTGCTATGTTGGGTGCATAAATATTTACAATTGTTATATCTTCTTCTTGGATTGATCCCTTGATCATTATGTAGTGTCCTGCAGTGTCTCTTGTAATAGTTTTATTTTAAAGTCTATTTTGTCTGATATGAGAATTGCTACTCCATCTCTCTTTTGATTTCCATTTGCATGGAATATCTTTTTCCATCCCCTCACTTTCAGTCTGTATGTGTCCCTAGGTCTGACGTGGGTCTCTTGTAGACAGCATATATATGGGTCTTGTTTTTGTATCCATTCAGCGGGCCTGTGTTTTTTGGATGGAGCATTTAATCCATTCATGTTTAAGGTAATTATTGATATGTATGTTCCTATGACCATTTCCTTAATTGTTTTGGGTTTGTTTTTTCAGGTCCTTTTCTTCTCTTGTGTTTCCCACTTAGAGAAGTTCCTTTAGCATTTGTTGTAGAGCTGGTTTGGCAGTGCTGAATTCTCTTTGCTTTTGCTTGTCTGTAAGTTTCTAAGTTTTCTATCAAATCTGAATGAGATCCTTGCTGGGTAGAGTAATCTTGGTTGTAGGTTTTTCCCTTTCATCACTTCACATATTTCCTGCCACTCCCTTCTGGCTTGCAGAGTTTCTGCTGAAAGATCAGCTGTTAACGTTATGAGGATTCCCTTGTATGTTATTTATTGCTTTTCCCTTGCTGCTTTTAATATTTTTCTTTGTATTTAATTTTTGATAGTTTGATTAATATGTGTCTTCGCATGTTTCTCCTTGGATTTATTCTGTATGGGACTCTCTGCACTTCCTGGACTGGATTTATTTCCTTTCCCATATTAGGGAAGTTTTCAACTATAATCTCTTCAAATATTTTCTCAGTCCCTTTTTTTTTTTCTTCTTCTTCTTCTGGGACCCCTGTAATTCGTATGTTGGTGCATTTAATGTTGTCCCAGAGGTCTCTGAGACTGTCCTCAATTCTTTTCATTCTTTCTTCTTTCTTCTTCTCTGTGGTAGTTATTTCCACTGTTTTATCTTCCAGGTCACTTATCCATTCTTCTGCATCTGTTATTCTGCTATTGATTCCTTCTAGAGAATTTTTAATTTCATTTATTGTGTTGTTCATTATTGTTTGTTTGCTCTTTAGTTCTTCTAGGTCCTTGTTAAACGTTTCTTGTATTTTCTCCATTGTGTTTCCAAGATTTTGTATCATCTTTACTATCATAACTCTGACTTCTTTTTCAGGTAGACTGCCTATTTCTTCTTTATTTGTTTGGTCTGGTAGTTTTTTACCTTGCTCCTTTATCTGCTGTGTTTTTATCTTCTCATTTTGCTTAACTCTTGTGTTTGGGTTTCCTTTTCGCAGGCTGCAGATTCATAGTTCCTGTTGTTTTTGGTGTCTGCCCCCAGTGGATAAGGTTGGTTCAGTGAGTTGTGTAGGCTTCCTGGTGGAGGGGACTGGTGCCTGTTTTCTGGTGGATGAGTCTGGATCTTGTCTTTCTGGTGGGCAGGACTGCGTATGGTCCTGTTTTGGTGGTTTTGGGGTGTCTGTGAACTTATTATGATTGTAGGCAGCCTCTCTGCTAATGTTTGGGGTTGTTCTCCTGTCTTGCTAGTTGTTTGGCATTGGGTATCTAGCACTGGAGCTTGCTGGTCGTTGAGTGGAGCTGGGTCTTAATGTTGAGATGGAGATCTCTGGGAGAGCTCTCGCCGTTTGATATTACGCCAAGCCAGGAGGTCTTTGGTGGTCCAATATCCTGAACTCGGCTCTCCCACCTCAAGGCTCAGGTCTGACACCTGGCTGGAGCAGCAAGACCCTGTCAGCCACACGGCCAGGTACTTGGGGAGTTTCTTGCCTTTTGGGAAGTCTGAGGTCTTCTGCCAGTGTTCAGTAGGTGTTCTGTAGTAGTTATTCCACATATAGATGTATTTTTGATGTCTCTGTGGGGAGGAAGGTGATCTCCACATCTTACTTCCCCACCATCTTGAAGCAATCTCCCAACCTACATTTTATTATTGACGGTTTACTGGTGGAAAACCTCAGAATTCCATATAGGATTAGGCCTCTGATTTTGCCATGTGTCCTTCCCCTTTCAGTGTAGCCTCTGGAGATCGCTTTGTTTAAGGAATGAATAAAGGGCTACACTTCAGTGAATACAAACCTATGCATAGAGTCTTGAAGAAGAATGAAAGAGGCCTTCCAAATTGGATCTCCAATAGGGCACTTTTATTCAACTCTTCTTTATGGCTTAGAATCTGAGTTCCAAGGAACCTCATGTGCAAGAGTGTTGGCCTTTGAATAGCCCAAGGTGGTTAGCCTAGTTAGTTCCACCAGGCCAGGGCAGGAAGGAGGAATTTCTAAGAGGAAGAAAACAAAAAGCCTAAACCAAAACCAGAGACATACTATAGATCCTCTTCCTAATCTGCAGAAAAAAAAGAAAAAGATGAGTTATAACTGTTTCCAAAGAAAAAAATAATACAAAAGGGATACTGAATCCAGGACTTGGAGTCAGGAGTTGGAAAACTAGGAAATGAATATACCAGACAGCACGTCACCAGTTAATGGGGAGGTTTGAGGCCATAGCCAAAAAACAGACATCTGATGCTTAAAGCTTTTGGTCAGGAGCTAGTCAAAGGTAGATGGAACAGTCTCAAGATGATTAAGGCTGGAGTTCTTCTGGCACAAAGCAGCATTATGTATACGGGAGTTCTCCACTGCTGATTTAAGGCTTTAAGCAATATAAGGACATTCTGCAGTTGAGAAAAAGAAATCACATATCCAGTTTATGCACTCACATTTCTTTTGATGCCATATCTTTTCATTTTACTCGTTTATCACCATTTAAAAAATCATTCTTAGTCTGTAATCCAGTTATTTTCACCCATGACTGTGCACCAGGATCACCTATGCAGCTTTCTGAAAACACAGACAACAAGGACAGTCACCTGGAAAATGTGACTTAGTAAGTTTGTAGGTTTCGTTGCTGTTTGTGTTTTAGTTCCAGGGTTGACCCAATAGTCAATCAAGTTTGAGAACTGCTGACTTAATTTATGCAAGGCACAAGACCACTGTATGGTCCCTGCTCTCAAGTTACATTTCATAAAAGTTGTTATCTCTGCATGCTGGGATTACAGTTGGCACTTTTTTTCCTTACTACCTGTCTGCATTTTGTAAATGTTCCCCAATAATCTACGTGAATTTCATAATAAAGTAAAACAAATGTTGTTTTAAAAAAGACATGAGTTCGAAATATTTTTGTCTTACTTTCTTTAGTTTGTATCCAAACCAGAGAAATTATTAACCAATATCCCTGACTAACTGCACATAGGTATTACTATTCTACCTAAGGACTGATGGCAATTCTGAGTCTTCTTTTTGTTTTGCTTTTGTTTTTTTAAGTGAACATTTAGTTTACAGGAGCTCTTGAAATATTTTAAAGGATTAATCAGAGATAACCCTCTTTAAAAAGAAGATTGGAAAAATATCCCCCTTAATAACCTGTCTTTCCCCAAGTCAAAAATCACTAAGGAGTTAACCCTGTAGTAGTTATTAGCTATAGAAGTCCACTGCTGAAATGGAAAAGTCTTTCCTTGCTGGGCTACAGACAGCCCTTACCATGGTCTCTTTACAGTCATTAGATGTTGAGTCATTTTCCGTCTGCTAACAGAGATGTCTACAAAGTCTTGGTGACGCCTGTTGAGTGTTCTAATTTCGGTTTTCGTTGCCCGGATATTGAAATTCTTTCAGAGTCAGAGCCAAGCAAAAAAAAAAAAAAAAAAAAA
>NW_020175042.1:26620-31769 GCF_003031525.2 Neophocaena asiaeorientalis asiaeorientalis
AAAAAAAAAAAAAAAAAAAAAATTACAGGCCCCCAGTGTAATCTACAAGGCTGCCTGTAGCAAGTAAAAATCAAAACCCCATGCACAGTCTCTGCTGCAGTGTTATTGTCTGGCTCAGACCTGCAGCTCCACGAACATCCGAGGACAGGTGAGAAACGAAGCCTCCTAAGAGTGACAATGTGAGTCCCGCCATGCTCACAGTGAGACAACAGCAGCACGTAATTACCAATGTTAGGAGGACTCGGTGTTCCCTGGATCCCGCAGGCTCTGCTGCGGGATCACGTGCAGTAACCTTGGTGAGGCAGCTCCCCTAGTCTGACAGGTCTCCCATTTGGGTCAGACTGGCTCAGGATTCCTGGGATGGTTCCATTTCCAATCCCTTTGATTTCCTATTCATCTCAAATGGGTTCATTTGGCTGGCTCTGTGTTTGGCTCATTCCAGAAACAGTTGCCACAGGGGGAAATTATCTGTGTTTGGGAGTGAAGTGTTAAGAGGAGCAGGTGCAGAGAGAGAACGACATGCTGGGAAGACAAACATTCCTACTTCGATCTATTCATTACACACAGTGCGAATGCAGTAAAGGCTATGGATGCAATGCTAGGGAGAGAGGGCACATACTTCTCAGTGCATACATTTGGTGCGAAGGAAACCCAACACAGGAAGCAAAGGCATGATAATAAAAAAGAATTACTATAAGGTTGTATGGATCTAATTCCAATATTAGTTTCAAATAGAGATAAAATTTCACAAAGGCGTAGATGACTATTCTAAAATGTCATATTTGCCATATTTGTGTATATATATATATATATATACATATATATATATAAAATCTATCCTTAATTAGATTCTAAGCTCCTTAAAAGGTAGAACCTCATACATTTTATGTATTCCCTCATAGTTTTTTTGCATGTAGTAGTAGTCAATAAATTAGAGGAGAGAAGGAAATTAATATTTGTTGAGTACCTTGTGTATGGCCCCCTTTCATGAATTATTATGTTTAATTTATTTCTGGTAGAACTCTTTGTGCAGATATTCTATTTTGTACTTTGCAGATGAGTTAACATGCTCAGAGTATTTTAGCAACAAGCCCAAGGTCTCAGAGCTAGTAACTGGCTAGTAACTGCTTGCATTCAAATGCATGCTCTCTCAGCTGTACCACCTGGAGTCCTAAAGTCTTATCTCCTTCCTTTCTTTTCTACTTTTAAGAATTCAGGTGATTACAGTAGATCCACCTAAGTAGTACAGAAGAATCTCTATCTTAAATTCAATTAATTAGTAACCATAATTACATCACGAGTTCCTGTTATGACATGAGGCAACCTATTGGCGATGGTAGTGTTTCATCATATTCATATTCACAGGATTAGGGTGCGTAATCATCTTGGGTGTCATAATTCTGCCTGCCACGCCACTGCAGAGAGATCTAAGTCCCCTAGTCACCACAGTATTCTCAAACTGGCTGCTACTCTTGTCCACGTATCATCAAAATTGTGCAAGAAAAGTACCAACAGTAAGTCCCCTGTGTGACAAACATGTTTTCCCTGTCCTTACTGTGTACAGCACACAATATGAACAGGGTCAGTAACTCCTGGCAGGATGGTGACCCATTTCCTTGCTTGCTAGTCTCTTGGCACAAATAGTTTGAAGTGACAAGACGACACTTCAAGTTTAATGAAATACTTGCTATTACTCTTGTGGAAGAAATCCCACTCTGGGAATTAGGGATTGACAAACTTATTTGGAAATTGCAAGATAGTAAATATTTTAGGCTTTATTCTCCACATACAGTTTCTGTTGCATATTCTTTTTCTTCTTTGTTGCAACCCTTAGAAATATGTTAAAATCATTCTCTGCTGGCTGACCCCAAGAAAACAGGCCACTGCCAGATATGGCCCCCAGATCGTAGTTTGCTAATCCCTTACAAACCAGCCAGCAATAAATCCTTATTTTCTTTCACTTCTTTATATGGCATCCTCCTTTAATAAAATAATAAATATCAACTAAAACTTATTGTGGCTTTTATAGGCCAAAACAAAATTTTAAATGTATTAACTCATTTAACTTTTACAACTCTGTAAGGTAAACAGTATTATTGTCCCCATTTATACATGAGAAAACAGGCACAGAAAGCAGTAACCAGCTCACGGTTGCATAGCTACTAGGTAGTGAGGCCAGAATTTCAATTTAGACAGTCTGACCCCAAAGCCTACAGTCACAACCATTATGTGTGTTCTACATCTTTCTGTTTATTAAAAAATAAAGGCCAAGCTCCTCAGCATGGTATATGAGACTTTTTATAATTTAGAGCCACTGGATTTTGGGAGAACTCTCGTTCAGTTTTCAAGATGCTGCTCAAATATCATCTTCTCTCTACAGACATTCCTTCCTCTTTCTTCATCTACCCACATTCTCATCCCTGCCATTGTTGATTCTTATTTATATATTAAGAATCAGCATGTCACCTTTTACAGCAGATCTTCTTGACATTTCCACCCTAAATAAAAATACTTCCCTCTCTTTCTAGTTGCAGCTGGTACATTCTCTGTTAGCACATGCAATATTACTTTGTAAGTATTCAGCACACATCTGCCTCCTTTTCTAGTCTAGCTCTTTTCAGACTGAAGGTTGCATCCACATCTATTAATGTGTTGTTAATTTAGTGTGTTATAAAAAGCATTATTTAATGAAATACGAAAGAAAACACTGCATAGGATTTATAGGTAAATATATCTCCATGAATCTTTTGTTTCAGTTCCATGTATATGTGTACACGTGTGTGTGTGTGTGTGTGTGTGTTAAACATGAAGTTAGTTTCCAACTATTAGATCCCCATGATTTTTTAAAATTAATTAATTTATTAATTTTTGGCTGCATTGGGTCATCATTGCTGCGTGCGGGCTTTCCTTAGCTGCAATGAGCGGGGGCTACTGTTCTTTGTGGTGCGCAGGCCTCTCATTGCGGTGGCTTCTCTTGTGGAGCACGGGCTCTAGGCATGCGGGCTTCAGTAGTTGTGGCATGCAGGTTCAGTAGTTGTGGCTCGTGGGCTCTAGAGCTTAGGCTCAGTAGTTGTGGCTCACGGGCTTAGTTGCTCCTCGGAATGTGGGATCTTCCCAGACCAGGGATGGAAACTGTGACCCCTATATTGGCAGGCAGATTCTTAACCATGCACTACCAGGGAAGTCCTATGACTTTTAAGTATATATTAACCCAAGCCAACACAGATTGAAAATGTGATTATTGCATCTAACATGATGATTCCTAATAACTTTTTTAAGTTCCAGTTTTTTGTTTTCAATTATTTAACTCCAATTAATTTGTTGCAAAAATAAATTCTGGCATGCATTGAACTTTGGTGAACATTTTAATAGAAAGCAATGACAAATTAGGTGATTTTTCTAAATCACCTAATACTGTGGAGTACTGGGGCAAACCAGAACTGAAAATTGTGGATTGTACACCGTGATTTATTTTGTGATTAAAATGTAGCCAACTGTTCTCCATGTCCTCTGATCACAAAAAGAAAAATAATTAATTTAACCTACTACAAGAGATTACATTCATTGTAAATATAAAATATTATTTATGGAAAGTGAGAATTCCTTTTCTGGAAAGCTTTAAGAAAGGGTGATGCCAAAACTTTGTAATCATTTGTGTTGTTATCACCCAAATACTTTTATGAGAAATGGATTTCAAAGGACTCCAAAATTATCACATTTATGTTCAGTGTGGATAATGTCCCTAACCAGGTAGGAGGTTTTACTAATTTCAAAAATTCTCGCACTGGCTAATCTAAGTTTCTTGAGAAACCCGTATTCACTGATTTTTTTTAATGGCACTTAAATTTCACTACTCACATGGCTGGGGCCTTTGTGAGAAGAGAAGAAAAGCACCTAAACTCAAACGAAATCTGCTGACTTTATGCATTCTTTTTCTATCTAGATATGGTGTCAAATTTAACCTGCAGTTTTAAGAGTTTAATGACTGCTTGTTTTGCAGTTTTAAAGGGGTAATTTCTGACGTTTTAGTTCAAAAAAATAGACTTTTCAGTTATTTAATATAAAATAGTGTTTTTACCCAATTCATTATGGGGAAAGGGCAAGTTATTAAAATCTACCATTGTGATAGTGTTTGTTAGAACCACCTAGAATATGAGGTAACTATCATGGCTATAGCTTTGTTTTGACCATATTTTTAAAATTCATGTTCGTTTTATACAATAATAATCAGTTTTTTCTAATGAGAATAAGTACACATATAAACATAGCTAGAGATCTGGAAAATAATAATACCTGTTTTGGGTTCACCAGTATGACAGAAAAAAATTGGATGTATTGATAATATAATGGTGCTGGATTTTTGAATGAGAACATAATATTGATTAATGAATGACATTTTAGAAACAATCTAACTTATATAAATGAGAAATTTACATATGAGAGATTTTTATCCCATCAAGGTCAAATAGCCAATAAGAAAACATCAGATAAGGGGCCAAAACAAAACAAGAAATTCTCAATTTTTCATGTTAATTAATTAATTAATCAACTTTCTCTTTCATCTTTCTATGAGAAGATCTTCCCACTCACCCAAGCAAAGCATAGGACTGGATTATAGATTGATTTTTCTTTACATATTTACATGTGCTTTAAAATTTTCACCAGGGCTTAAAACATTTTGCTGTTTATTTGTTTTTAGTAGCCCCTTAAGTTGAGACTGTGCAGGTTATCAAGATAGGGAAAGATTATAGGTGTCTTCTTAGAAACGTACCATTTCAGTGCTGGAGAGGATCAGCACTTGCACCTTTTCTCTAAGACACTTAAGATGGAGGCATAACTTAACTGCAAGGAGAAGGATACACACAGGCAGACAATTTCTGGCTCATTAATTCTAACCCAAATCTTACTTCCTCACTTACTCAAAAAAAAGCGTATCTCAATGTAACAAGGGAAAAAAATTCAAGGGAGAGGGCTTCCCTGGTGGCGCAGTGGTTGAGAGTCCGCCTGCCGATGCGGGGGATGCGCCTCCGTGCGCCAGTCTGGGAAGATCCCACATGCCGCGGAGCGGCTGGGCCAATGAGCCGTGGCCGCTGAGCCTGTGCGTCCGGAGCCTGTGCTCTGCAACGGGAGAGGCCTCAGCGGTGAGAAG
>NW_020175042.1:31833-100206 GCF_003031525.2 Neophocaena asiaeorientalis asiaeorientalis
AAAAAAAAAAAAAAAAAAAAAAAAATTCATGGAAGAGAATAGTCTAGATGAAAAATACTTTAAGAAACTCTTTGGGTTTGGGGTTGGTGTAGGGGTATGAAGCTTCTAAACCTGCTTATCAGTTGATGCTAAAGTAAAAAATGGAACATTTAGTTGTTTTTGTGATCAATCTGAGATGTAGGGAATAAGAAACAAATGGAAAGAGTTTATTTGGAACTCTGTAAGCTTTACCATATGACTCCTTCCTGTAGCCCCCAAATAATAAATTTATTAAGATCCACTCCTTCCCTTCCCAAAGGCAATTTAGACATCTAAAAATAGCCCCTTATTTTGTTCTAAGGGCTTTAAAACTTAAATGTTTCCATGGTGTTTTACAATTTCCTCCAGCCCATATAGATGGTGCAGGTGATTAAAATCTTAACATGCAGGGCTTCCCTGGTGGCGCAGTGGTTGAGGGTCCGCCCACCCATGCGGGGGACACAGGTTCGGGCCCCGGCCTGGGAGGATCCCGCGTGCCGCAGAGCAGCTGGGCCCATGGGCCGTGGCCGCTGGGCTTATGCGTCTGGAGCCTGTGCTCCACAACGGGAGAGGCCACAGCAGTGAGAGGCCTGCGTACCGCAAAAAAAAAAAAAATAATAAAATAAATAAAAATCTTAACATTCAGCTATCACAAAATAAACAAAACCCTTAATTCACCAGAATCCTCTTTTTAAAAAAAATTTGTTGTGTTGTATTTTGTTTGATTTTTTAAAAGGTACTAATAATTTATTGCCAGATCCATAAGGAAGTAACATTTCATGGACAGGACTTTATGACTTTGAGTCTATCATCATTCAAATCTTTCTGAGAGTTTTCTCAGGTTTGAAGTTTAGGGACACAAGAATACTGTCGAGGAAAATGTTAATATTGCGTATTATATAACATTAACATTGTAAAGTGAATTTGTAATGAACTCAGTAACTCTAACAGTGGTTGCCAACATACTGACCCGAGACACAGAATTATTCATAAAATAACTTGTAGTGTGATTGTGAGCTTGACTTTATATTTTAAGCCCATAGGTTGTGATCTTATGAGATAATTAGCTAAACATCCCTGGCCTTGAGCTTTAATAAAAACAGAAGCTAGGATAAAATATTTCTAGTCTTATTCTAGGAAACGTTCATATATAGTTACATCTAGAATTAAATGAAGAGCTCACAATGTCAACAATCCCAATCTCTAGGGTTTTGTGAGCTTTTATGAGCACAGTTCGAAGATACAAGATTTTAATTTTATGAAAAACAATAATTACACTTGTTGCCTACAGATTAAGCTTCCTCATAATTAACCTTCCAGTTACCCTCCCATCACTCTCTTTTTAAGGACCACAAAGACAAATGCTACCGCTTTCTTTTTTTAACCAAAGAGTGAGCTTTATAAATAACTATAAAAAGTCATCTTCAGAGAACTAGATTAGCATGCTCAAGAATCAGAAGCTCTCCAAGTTCCTAAGATAAAATACAGTAACTGGTTAAAAGAGAACGAAAACTGTCAAAATCATTTTAGAATCTGTAGTTTTTATGTTTTCAGAAAAATTAAATGTGAAGACTCAAGAAATTTTTAGAAGTTATAATTGGTTTAGTTATTAGTTAGTCTCTAATGAAAGTATAAAAGAAACTTTGGCAAATGGTTATGGTTAGGCCCAATTTTGCCTTTTGTTCATCATAAACATTGATAACTTAATAGTATAAAATATCAAATAGAATATCAAATTTGTCATCTTTAAAAATAAACAGTATGTCTAGTTGAAATATTATCTTTTAAAAATGCAATTAGTTTTAATATTTGAGATTGTTATTTTTTCATAGATTTGAATATTCTTTGTTCACAACAGGCAAAGCCATACTTGTTTGTCTAAGCTGCTGTTAGGTGTCTGATCTATGACCTAAAGATTATAATGACTAGGTATAATTATCAAAAATAATTTAACTTGTATATTTTTACATTCAAGTAATCTTAAAGTGGATCATAAATTAATTAACTAATATGACATTTTAAAAATAATATAACTTTAATTGAAATATTATAGAAATTGTAGATCCACATGCAGATGTAAGAAATAATACAGATAAAGCCTGTATACCCTTTTCTCAGTTTTTCCCAATAGCAACGGTTTATAAAATGACAGCACAATTAGGATATTGAGATTGATTCAATCCACTGATCTTATTCGGATTTCCCCAGTTTTACTTGTACTCATTTATGTGTGTGTCTTTACTTTGATAAAATTGTATTAAATATGTAGGTTCATGTAACCACCACTGCCATCACAATATAGAATCAAGGTAACAGAATTCCATCACCACATGTATCCCTTAGGTGGACATTTTAAAACACCATCCCTTCCCCTCTACTCTACTACCACTTCACTCCACCCTTATCCTTAATCTGGTTTTCATTTGTAAAACTTTGTCTAGATACTCTAATTTTGAGGAAACATTTTTATTTTTAAGATTTTTTAAATTGAAGTCTAGTTGATTTACAATATTGTGTTATTTTCAGGTGTACAGTACAGTGATTCAGTTTTATATATAGTTATGTTATATATATATATTCCTTTTCAGATTATTTTCTCTTACAGATTATTAAAAATATTGAGTATAGTTCACTGTGCTACACAGTAGGTCCTTGTTAGTTATTTATTTTATATATAGAGTGTGTATATGTTAATCCCAACTTCCTAATTTATCCCTCCCCCACCCTCTTTCCCCTTGGGTGACCGTAAGTTTGTTTTCTATGTCTGTGAGTCTCTTTCTATTTTGTAAATAAGTTCATTTGTATCATTTTTTAGATTCCACGTATAAGTGACATCATATGATATTTGTCTTTCTCTGTCTCACTTACTTCACTTAGTATGATAATCTCTAGGTCTATCCATGTTGCTGCAAATGGCTTCACTAATACTGCTCAATATTATTATTTTGTGTGTGTGTGTGTGTGTGTGTGGTATGCGGGCCTCTCACTGTTGTGGCCTCTCCCGTTGTGGAGCGCAGGCTCAGCGGCCATGGCTCACGGGCCTAGCCACTCCGCGGCATGTGGGATCTTCCGGGACCGGGGCACGAACCCGTGTCCCCTGCATCGGCAGGCGGACTCTCAACCACTGCGCCACCAGGGAAGCCCCTGCTCAATATTATTAAGTGAAGAAAATAATCATGCCTACCTTTAAGGTCATTACCCACCCCCCTGTGAAAAAAAAAATTAAAAACCATAGTAAATCATAATTATGGTTTTGAATATTATTACCCATGCTATATCCATCCTTGTTTTAGTAGCCATGGCCCTCTAGGTGTTACCAAACCAAACTTGGGTCTGTTTGCCCAAGCGCAGTGAAGCCAATCTACTGACACAGGGTTGTGGGGAAGCAAAGTGCAGCATTTATTGCAGGGCACCAAGCAAGGAGTCCAGGGCAGCCAGTGCCTTAAAGACCCGAACTCCCCGAAGGCTTTCAGGGAAAGGTTTTTAAAGACAGATTGAGGGAGGGGAGTGTGGGGTATGTGATCTGTTCATGGACATTCTTCTGATTTGTTGGTGGTGAGGTAATCAGCAATCAACATCATCAAGCTTCTGGTTCCAGCCAGTCTGGGGTCTCCGTGCTTATGGGCAAACTCATTTGGAGGAAGTTAACTTCTTCCACCTGTTGGGGGTTTCAGTACCTGCAAAACAGCTTAAACGACATGACTCAGAATATTACCTATAGCCCTTGAGGAGAAACTAAATATCCTTGACTTTGTTTAAAGGCTAAACTATTACTCATTTGTCTTGCTTGACTGTTTTCCTTTCTGCATTTTCTCACTTCTCTGATTAAATTGATTCCTTGACTACATTTTTCTACAGACAAAAGGCAGTGGAGGACATGGTGGGGTGGGGGGGAGGGCAGGGAGAGGAGTCCTGCTCTGGGCAGGCCCCATAGGGTCCTGCTCCGTTACATAGAGGTGTCTGCGTTATCCTAACACAGTAAAAATACAAATGGCCTGTAGAATACTGGTGATTTGTTTTTCTTTCTCTCTCTCCTTCTTTCTTCTTTTTTTTCCTGGAACAGGGAAACCGTTTCAGCCAGACCACTTAAGGCCCTGTTCTGGGAAGATAAACAGGCCCTCTGTGTGGGTAGATCTCCCAGGTGTCTCTCATTATTGGACTCCCAGGACTGACTGAGAGGGCAGGAGCACAGGAGATCTGGCTTCAGGGGAATTAGCAACTCTGTTTAGGAGCGGGATGCACCCTGCCAGCCCGATTTGTTTCCGAGAAGCCCTCACCTGTGGCCAGTTTATTTCTACCTGGCCAGAACACGTGGAACTATCCCAGGAAGCCGTGAGGCTGAGTCAGCATTATTTGCGCATGCGCAGCATCTTCGGCGTCCACGCACCAGCCTGTTTTGAGGATCTGTGCGCCTTTTAGGTAGGGCCTGGCAGCACCCACCAAGCAGTGTCTCTGGGCCAGCAGTTCCCTGCAGTGGGCTGCAGCAGCCGTCAGACCGCATGTGGCCCTGCCTGCTGTCTTTATGGGACTTGGGGCCTGTCCGTGACAATCTTGATTCGCAGCTGTCTCCCACCTCTTGCAGCCCTGGTCAGGCCTCTAATGGCTTCGGAAATCCTGCAAATTCTGGCTTGAGGGGAATTAGCAACCCTGTCCTGGAGTGTGTTGGACGGAGACAGCCGGTGTGTCCCCCAAAAGTCCCTGCGGCCCAGCCTGTCCCTACACGCCTGGACCTGGGACTCTTCCCGAGGAGCCTGGAAGCAGAGTGACACAAGACGTGCCGGTGGAGTTCGCTCTGCTCACCGAACCTCAGGCACCAGGACCTTTAGCTCTGCATGGACATGGGCTGCCCACGCCCAGCAGGCCATCTTCCTGGGCCAGCGGTTCCCCGGACAGCACGCCTGATGCAGGACAGTGAAGGTCGTTTGAGCCAGACCAATTTGGCCCTGTTTTGGGAAGATATACCGGCCGTCTGCGGGACCCAGGTCTCCCAGGTGTCTCTCATTAGCGGACTCCCCTGCACGGCCCAGTACGAGGGTAAGGAATTCCGGTGAGAGCTGGCTTCAGGGGAATTAGCAACTCTGTTTAGGAGCGGGAAGGACCCTGGTAGCCCGATCTGCCCCCCGGAAATCTCCGCTTGTGCCCTATCTCTACATGGTCCAGGCCCAGAGACGGATCCTGGGAGCCTGGATGCCAAGTCAGCAAGGTACGTGCATGCGCATTTCGCTCCTGTGCACCTGGGCCGGTCGTTGTGCTCTCCAGGCTTGTTGGGTAATCTGCCCGCCTTTGCCCAGCAGGCCGTCTTCCTGAGGCTAACGCTCCGCTCCGCACCGCACCCACCCCCCACCCCGCAGTACGACATTGATGAGGTTTGAACGGTGGTAATCCTCAGCCCTCAGTATGGTGCCTGTGTCCTTATGGGACTTGGGCTGATTTAACAAAAAAAAAAAAGAAAAGAAACTTTATTTCTTAGAGCAGTTTTAGCTTCACAGTGAAATTGAGTGGAAAATAGAGTTCTAATATGCCCTTTACCTCCGCAGAAGCACAACCTCTCCCACTGTTGTTTTTTTTTACAATTATAAAAAGGTGGAAATTTGCATAGAAATCCCGAGAAACGCAAAAATTATTGCATCATTAGAAGAAATATCAGACTATAAAAATCCAATGAAATTCTGTGATGACTAAGTTGAACAGAGGAAAATGAAATAGAAAAGAAATAAGAGCAAGACACTAAAGTACTATTTATTTTTTAAGTTTATTTTTTATTGAAGTATAGTTGATTTACAATGTTGTGTTAGTTTCTGGTGTACAGCAAAGTGATTCAGTTATACACATATATGTATTCTTTTTCATATTCTTTTCCATTATGGTTTATCACAGAATACTGAATATAGTTCCCTGTGCTATACAGTAGAATGTAGGTGTTCATCCAAACTATATAAAATAGTTTGCATCTGCTAATCCCAAACTCCCAATCCATCCCTCCCCCACCTCCACCCCGCCTTGGCAGCCATCGGTCTGTTCTCTATGTCTGAAGACACTAAAGGACTATAAATAGAAGTACTGGATGCAAACAATTTAAAGCAAAGTGGAAAAATATAAAATAGGAAAAATATGTTCCCATTATGAGCAGTAATGAATTTGGTTAAGCTTTTCCAGCAGCAAGTACCTTTCTTTTCATTTGCTTAATCATGTCCCACATAGTCAAAAGGCGATAGTTCCAAAACTGATCTTTTTTAACACTTCTAACAAGCTATGGGTACACGTTTTGACTAAATATCCTTTGGTAGATATTTTCAGGTTGCAGTATTTAGTCAAAGATAACATGTTGCTCTAAAGAGTTTGATCATTGGGTGGTTTGATCATGAGATTTTTCATTGTTTAATACAAATGAATAATATATTTAGCATTTTATTAATAAGAACATTGAGAATACTTTCAGTATTCAGAGACAGATTTCCAATAATTCCATAAAATGTATCAAATTATAATCTGTAAATCTGTAATGAATCTGCAGATCAATTTATAGCTAGTTTAATATCAAATGTGTGACTAGAGCCCTAAACCGAGTGTTGTTCCTTTGGTTAACTGTGTCCTTGTAGAGTTGCAGTCTTTACAGATGTTATGGAATAAAAATACTATTTCTTATACTATTAATTTAGAAGAAATGATGAAAGTTTGGAGTCTAAACACTACCATTTTTTTTCAGTTGAAATGAGAAAATGTCAATCAATTTCTATTTAAAATTAAGTAGATGGAAACTGATTTTTGGCTCACTGCTTTATGCTAAAAGGACCCACTTAGTTGTAACTAATTACAGATACTGTTAGATATACAAGTGTGTTTAAATCTATCCTTTACACTTCTTTTAATGCCTATATTAGACAGAATTGGCAATGTTATGCAGAAGTAAGAAACCGCTCCAAATATCTCAGTGGCTTGACATAAGTTTTTTTCTTGCTAATTCTGCATGTCCAACGTGAGCCAGCAGGGGGATCTGCTCACCTCCATGTTAACAGGCAAAAAGGTGTCAGCATCACCAAAGCAAGATCAGATGCACAGGATGGCACCAGACAGGAGTACACAGCTGAGCACAATCTGGGTGCTCTGGGACTAATGATAAAGAGTCAAATCAGGGGTGTGAAATGATTAGTGCAGTTGAATTTGGACTGAAAGGTGGGTTAAGTCAGAGAAGGAGGGTTGATATCGGGTAATCAGAATAAGACAGGACTTACTGGACTACCTGGTTGATAGGAGTGAGAATACCCACAGGGACCCTAACCATCTGGGATACTGGAACAGGTGGGGTATAGTCATCTGGTTGATGCTGACAGAAGGAGAGTAGGTGAACAATGCCACACTAAGCCTGACAAATTGTACAGCTCTCAAAGGGCAACTTACGCAATTGAAGGCTTGTTCAAATGGTGTATTTGAAAGGGGTACTTAGTAATCAACCAGTACATAACACTCTGGATGGGATATTTTAGCTTTTTTAGGATGTAGTCGTTAGAACAAAAGATGTGCTTTTATTGGGTTGGTTTGTTATTGAGCTCATCAAATCTGACTCAAAGCAGAACCACTGCCTTAGAATCAATAAGGAACTTCCATGGGAGGTGACTAGGAGATGAATTTCTCAAATTATTGGGCATGTGCTCATGGAAATGGCATTTGTTTGGATCTAAAACACTAGATAAAATTGAGAGACTTAGTAAGGTGAGGTGGGGTTGAGGGAATACATTTATCTTATAGAAGGAACATTTTATTAATGTTGGAACTCTTGAAGTTGATACTTAAAACAATTGAGAGACATCTCTGATGGACTGGATCAAATCAATTATTACAGTCAAGGTGAGGCATTATGCAGCCCACCTTTTCAAACTGTAAGTTTTTTTCCTCTCTGATTTGTCTTATTATATATAAAAGTGAATAAAGGCTTCCCTGGTGGTGCAGTGGTTGAGGGTCCGCCTCCCGATGCAGGGGACACAGGTTCGTGCCCCGGTCCGGGAAGATCCCACGTGCTGCAGAGCGGCTGGGCCCGTGAGCCGTGGCCGCTGGGCCTGCGCGTCCAGAGCCTGTGCTCCACAACGGGAGAGGCCACAACAGTGAGAGGCCCGTGTACTGCAAAAAGAAAGTGAATAAAGAACTTCATTTTATGTAAATATTATATGGCATTATATAAGAACACTGAGTGTGAAGGTGGTGGCTTACTGCTGTTTTTCCAGCTTTCTATGCTTAAACCTGTGTAACTACTAATTTTTTCAAACCATGTGATAGTTAGTCAATTGGAGGCAGAAGAGAGGATAGCAGAACCCATTGGAGAACACTCACTTTCTCTTGAGAGCAGTAGAACACAGCTTTCACTTTACAACAGTGATGGAAACAGCACCATTATTGCCCTTTTACTATTTGTAACATGGAGCATTTAATTCTTAAGAAATCTTTTAAATATCCTGCTCTTTAATTGTACTGTTTCTCACGAAACTGGGAATGTTTGGGTCATATGAATTGCATCTTTCATATTTCCTTGCTTATATTAAACTGTTTGAAAAGTTTTATTGGTAGTGTTTTAACAGATATTTAAATCTATTATTGTCAAACATGGAGCATAAATTATTTTCGTAGGTATTTAAACATTTAATAAAATGCAACAGACCTCCACATCTATAACTAAGAGGTTTTTGGGGAAGGCTAGTGTTATGTGAAATAATTTGCACCCGTGCTATCAATCGGGAACATTCCTTGTTTAACTCTAGAGACTGGAGAAGCAGATGATTACATGACCCAGAGACACCACTGCAGGCCCATTTACCACCTCCATCCAGACAAATGATTACAGGCTTCATCAGGCTTTTAAGGAACTACAGAGAAAAGTTTCAAAATCATGGTTCTTCATGCATGAAAAACCTGAGTATTTTCAGCATCACGTATTTCAGTTTTGCAGAGAATATGAATGCGATGGTAAAGAAGAATTGTAAATTGGCAGTAAAATGAAGTTATTCCCAACAATTTTAATTTAAATTTAAGTCTGTGGTGTTGTAGGGGCTTTACAGTTTTTTCATGGTTATGCCTAGTATTGTCTCACCACTTGGAACAGAAATTGGAATATGAGGAGAAGCATATGGGGAGGGTAAGAAGGTAATGGATTTGAAGGAGATGGGCACAGCTGTTAAATTGGATTTGTCTGGAGTTCCATTATATGTGGTGCTTCCAGTCTTCCCTCTTTGTCTATCATCTATACATTGTTAGGAATCAACTTCATGGCACCCCTTCCAGGAAGCCTTCCATGACCTTCAAGACTGAGTTAGAGTTTGTGATTATACATCCATAAACATTTTGTATTTCCCCCATCCTGCATAGCTCTTAACACTCAGAATGTTGTATTATAATTTCTTGCTTTCCAGATGTATACTTCCTTAGACAGAATTGTATCTGACTCACTAGTGTTAACCTCATGGTGGTTGCGTAATAATTGATCAATGAATGAATGGTTATCACTCAGCCTGGAAGAACTGATTTGACTGTATGCACTGGACTGCAGTATATTTGTCTTTAAAGAAGGGTAACATTGAGGAAAAAGGAAACGCGGCTGGATATTCAAAGTCAGAACATTTGGAAAAGAATTTTTCTTTATGCTTTTATATTTTAGACCAGTGGAATGTATTCTTGACTTAGATCAGGATTTGAGTTCTAATTCTGGTATTTTGATGGCATCTACATCTGCATGCTGTTGGCAAGCTTCCTAACCTCTCTGGACACCTGTTTCTGTATTTGTGAAAAGAAGGCCCTTGATTTCCAAGGTTTCTTTGCACACGTATCCTATTATTATATGAATAGCAAATTGATATCAGTGACAGGGCTAGTGAGCTTCTTGTTGAGGTGAGGGTGGGTATTGCCTTGTTTTGTCAAATGTCAGTAAACTCTAGTGGAAGCAGGTAACATTGAGAACCTTCCTTATTTGTGGCAAAAGGAATGTTGCTTATTCCATATTATTGCCAGAGATTCAGAAATGGAAATTATGATTGAGTTGCTTCTGAATCACATAGATCTAAAGACTTTAGAAGAAGAAGTTCCAATATGCAATGAATTACAGACCAAGCTAAATTGAGATTACTATTTACTGTAGATAAACCACCATTGGACAAGTAGAAGGTGAATTAGGTGTAACTACTACTATAAAAAAGAGAGCCAATAAAAAGTTACTATTAAAGAACAAACAGTTGTACCTCGGTATACCAAAAACTGTGGATGCTCAAGTCTCATAATTGGCCCTCAGTATCCACGGTTCCTCATCCACATATTCAATAAACCACAGATTGTAAACATAATTATGTAATCTGTGGTTGGTTGAATCTGAGGATGCAGAACCTGCAGATACCTAGGACCACTGTACACTATCTTCTTTCCTTCACAGTTGTCCTGGGATGGTGTGGGGAAGTTATCTTCCACTCAGTCATTCAGAGAATCAGGTTCCTTTGAAGTCAGTGTGCTATTCTAGGGTACGTTGTCATCTGTTTGATTAAAGCTGGGTTGCTATGAATTCTTGGTTTCAATTGAGACATGTGTGGGATGGGATGTGGTTGGGAAGAGATGAATGCAGGGAAGCCCATGTGCAATGTTTTAAAGTCAAGGCCTGGTTACATTTCACACTCAGAAGCAAGGGGAATTGTGGAATGTAGTTGGTCCCCAACTTCCTGGTTTCCAGGAAGAAGGGGAGAATGGACTTTGGTGGATAACTTAAAATCTCTACCAGTTTTACGGCTTTCAGTAATTAGAAGTGAAATGGTCATGTGCCTCAAAGATGCAATTTGAATCATCATTGTAGTTTTTTTTTAGCATATCCGTCATCAAATTACAAATATACAATTCCATGGTTAAACATTTTTATAGCATACCCATACAGTAGAATGCTATGTAGTTCTTAAAATGCTTTTGTAAATGAATAGTTAATACAATGGAAATGAGTACACCATATGTAACTAATTTAAACTAGCAAGATAGGAAAAAAGTTATACAATAATTTTTATAAAAATATTCTTTGGTTAAGTACAGCAAAGAAATTAGAAAAAGTCCAAAATGTTAGTTATAATTTTTTTGAGGCTTAATTTTATTTTGTATAGATGTTTTTGTAAGTCATAAGGATTTTTCAAATATTTTGTTAGTTGCCATGTCTTAAATCATAGACAATCTTAACCCTTCAGCAGCAGAGAGTTTCCCATTTCTCTTCTTGCTTTTATGAATTTGTCAAGAAATAACCTTGTTTTCATCCAATAGTCAGATCTGGTGTGTTGGATGGAGCACTAAGCATGGAAACAGAAGATCTCATTTTGAATCTTGACTCTGATATTTGATAGCTAAACATGTTCTTGGAAAAATCCTTTAACCTGACTGATTGCCCATTTTCATGTTAGGTCAGTTCAATGGGGCTAAAAGTACATGCCATATGGAGTTGTTAAGAGCACTAAGTAAGATAACAGCTGTGAAAGAATTTTATAAATGGTTAATTGATACTAATACTGCTAGAAATTAAATTGAGATTCAGCAAATATTTAAATGGCAATGGACTCTATGTGAACTTGGCTCATTCATATTGGCTCACATGCCCTAATTAATTATAATAAGGCAAGAAATAAAGTTATTCTGCTAGATTCAGATAACTTCAAGATAACTTGTTTAGACAGGCTAATGGTGGGACTGTCTAAAGCTCTCTAATAACACTGTTGTGTCCAACTTCCAAAGAAATGGCTTAGTGGTCCTAAAGTTCACTTTTAAAACTAACAGTATTCTGATAAAGCTTTTCTATGTATAATTTTAAGGTAAGCTTTTAAAAATGTTTATAAATAACATGACAACAAAGTACAATGATGCAAATCATTTAGCCCTCCTGGAAAATCCATAACAGCATCATGTTTTAAATTAAAATATAACTCACATGTAATGCATTGCACAGATCTGAAGTACGAAATTTGATAAGATTTACAAATGCATAGAACCATGTAGCCCACATCTTATAAAGATACAGAATATTTCCATTTTCATTACTTCAGAAAGTTCCCCTGTGCCTTCCTCCAGTCAACATCCCCATATGCAGCCACTGTGATTATTCTTATTATAATAGGTGATTTTACTTACTTGAACTTCATAAAAATGGAGTCATACTATATGTACTTTTTTGTGTCTACCTTCTGTGTAACAATGTTTTGGTGATTCATCAATATAGTTTTATAAACCTACTTATTCATGATTATTTTTGGTAGAATTTATCATATTTGTGCCTGTTTTTTTTCCATTTATCCATGTTTTCTAAACTTTCTCCATTGAACATATATTTGAGTAATAAGCAAAATTAATAAACATTAATAGGTGAGAATTTTGTAATGACCCAGGAGAAGTTAAATTTACCCACACTCAACTTCAGCTGTTGACTCTGATAGAATTAGCGATCTATTTGGTCAGTAGCCAAGTAGACTTATGAAAGAAAATAACCCAGAATACTTGGCATGTAGAAAGGAACGGTAATTGTGACTTATGGTCCTCTTTCAATGATACAAGAGCTGTTCTCACAGTAAAGCAAATGCATATTGTAACATTTTTGTATAAAGTCTTATCACAAAGCTCATAAAAGCACATAAATATCTTCCCCAAATCAGTGAAGCAAAATGTCTGAAATGAGTGCAGCATTTAAAAGATAAGCCCTTTTTCTTATCTAAATGGTTCAGTTAAAAAAAAAACAACTCAGCGATTCATTATTTATCTGCCCTGAGTTTGATTCCAGATTAGTTTTGGTCACAACCAAATTAAACAAGGGAGCAAACTTTTCATCGTGGGAATTGCTCACCTTTCTTCGATAATGGGATGTTTTACTTTGAGAGGCCATTTTTCTACATGATTATGACAAGTAGCCATTTTAACTCCTATTTTTATGTTTTAATTAATCAAGTTGAGTTCACTTTCATTTATAAACCAAAATTAAAGAGATTTTAAAAAAAAGGAAGCCTTGATGTTATCATCAGTACTCTCATCTTTTATTGCCAGGTTGTGATATGTCCATTATGGATGTATGTAGAAACACATATGTCAGTCACCTTGTAAATAAGATAATCTGAACTGCAACTCAGTTACTTATTGGCCCTTCTCTCATTAAAGGAAACCGTCCTTTAACCTGTGGGTATAACCGGAAGGTTTGTCGTGGATTCTTTCTTGCCCATGTAGTCCCTGGAATGTCCTCATGGTGCACTGTCATTGGGCATTAGCTGTGGGTCACCTCTAGTAGCACTGATCACCACCCAGAGATCAGAGTCATTGCTCACTACTTTTGGCAAGTGGCTATTCTTTGCCAGATCCAGGAGATAGGATGGGCCAGCCTTTCTTATATTTTTGGCTCCTAATTGCTTTACTCTCCCAGCCTGACTTTTGGGATGCCACTAAATCTTAGTTTTAGACTTGTCTCAGTATCTGCACAAATTTGCTATATGGCTTAACTTTTGGGAAACTGAGTAACTGCATATGTATTTTAACATCATAGAAGTGTTATTAATGGCAATGCACATGGTGAGGGCTGTGAAGGATATGGGAAGCCTCTCATGTTTATGCACACTTTTCAGTTGGGTGTTCAGAAAGAAAACATAGCACAGAACGTACTCCAGAATTACTGGTCATATCGAGAGAGGTAATGGGCCTCTTTATCATTATTCTTCAGTCATAGACAAACTGCACGATATGCAAGAAATTTCAGAACTGCCTTATGATATTCAAATAATTTGGAATAACTGCAATTACATGTAAAAAACACTGCTTGAGACAAATAGCTTTAATCCTGTACTTTGCAGTTAACATTACTTACATAGCTATGAACTAAATGGTTTACTAATACCAGGATAGACATATGAACAATCAATGCTGGCCTAGGAAAAAATTTTACCATTTTACCAGAACTTGCTGAAATTTCTTGTGAGGGCAGGTATTTTGTTACATAATGCTTGCTTGATCCTCCTCCTATTCTACTCCAGGAAAAAAGGTAGAATGGGTATATGTGCAACGAAAACTGAATTGCAGTTGGCAATTTGGAGACAGTTTTATTATCTTGAAACTCAAGTTTATATCTCCATTACCACATATTTCTGTTTGGGGTTTAAGGACAAATTTTTCTCAAATGTGTGACACATTAAGGACCTGCAAATATATTAGAAATAAAAATAAGTTAGAGTCTTAAATTTGCTTCTGAAAATAGTTTACATCTTCTGCAAGCAGTGCACAAACCTTTGGGGAATGCATCAGTGAAACTATAACATCACTATGTTAGTTAGGGTTCTCCAGAAACAGAACCAATAGGAGATCTGTATCTATATCTCTATACCTGTATCTCTGTATTTCTCTCTCTCTATTCCCCCCCCATAAATATCATATATATGGATTTATTATAAAGAATTGACTTGTGGTAATGGAGGTGGAAAAGTCTCAAGGACTGCAGGATGAATCAGCAAGTTGGAGACCTAGGACAGCTGATAGTTTAGTTCCAGTCCAAGCCTGAAGACATGAGAACCAGGAGAGTCAATGGTGTTGTTCCTGCTCAAAGACTGGCAGGCTTGAGACCCAGGAACAGCCAGTGTTTCAGTTCAAATTAGACGGCAGGAAAAAAGATGTCTTGGTTTGCAAGCAATCAAGTAAAAGGTATTTGTTGTTACCTGGGGGAGGTTGAGCCTTTTTATTCTCTTCAGGCCTTCAACTGACTGAGGCTCACCCGCCTTAGGGGGGGGCAGTATGCATTACTCAGACTTCCAATTTAAATATTAACCGTATCCAAAAATACCCTCACAGAAGCATCCAGAATAATCTTGACCAAATATCTAGGGACCCCATGGCCCAGTCAAGTTGATACACAAAATTAATCAGCATAATCACCATCAACATTTGGTTCAGGAGGTGAAGAGGAGATACTAGGAGAAAAGAATTCTTAAGAACCTAGTGCCAACGTAATCAGCAGCAGCAGGAAACAATAGAGGCAGAACTGATATATTTCACTTATTCCACTCACTGTGGTTGGACGTGAGCTTTGACTTGGCGTTGCAATGTGCAGTTCAGGGGCTGCAGAAGCCATTAGCTGGCGTTGGGCTGAGGTTTTCTTCTTTCCTCTTTAGGGCTAAACTTTAAAAAATCTAACCTGTTATATTTTAGAACAGTCCATTGTATTATAATGGTAACAGTATAGTATAGCCTATAGTCAAATATTATTTCACAATTTTGAATATAAATTAAGGTATACAGTTGATCCTTGAACAACAGGAGTTTGTGTGGGTCCACTTACATGTTGATATTTTTAAAATAAATATTTTGGAGTTTGTGACAATTTGAAAATACAGATGAACTATGTAGCCTAGAAATATCAAAAAAATTAAGAAAATGGTATGTTATGAGTACATAAAATATATGCAGATACTGGTCTATTTACTGCCATGAAATACACACAAATTTATTATAAAAAGTTAAAATTTATTAAAATTTACACACACACTTACAGACCATACATGACATCATTTGCAGTTGAGAAATGTAAACAAATGTAAAGATGAAGTATTGTAACTGCATAAAATTTACTGAAGTACACACTGTGCTACTGTCATAATTTCGTAGCCACCTCCTGTTGCTGCTGTGGTGAGCTCAGATGTTGCAGGTACTCACTTAAATGCCACGTGATGCTGATTTTCTCTGCCTGAGCAGTTTCTCTCTGGAGTAAATTGTGTATCCCAGTATAAAGTGATCTCTTGCAGTTCTCATGGATTTTTCATCACGTTTAGTGCAATACCATAGACCTACTAACACCGTGGGACCCATACAAAGTGCCAGTAGTGATGCTAAAAGTGCTTCCAAGAAGCGGAGAAAAGTCATGATGTTACAAGAAATTGAATTGCTTGATACGTACCACAGATTGAGATCTACAGCTACAGCTGCCCGCCATTTCAGCAGAAATGAATCCAGCATAAGGACCATGTTTAGAATGCAGCTTAGCTTTTATGTGGGTGTAGGAATGCTATAAGAAAGGCATACCTATAGACTCTAATATGATTCAAGAAAAAGTGAAGTCATTATATGGCAACTTAAAGCAAAAGAAGGTGAAGGGTCTAAAGCTGGAGAATTTAATGCAAGTGAAGGGTGGTTTGATAATTTTAGAAAGAGGTTTGGCTTAAAAAATGTCAAGGTAGCAAGAGAAGCAGCTTCTGCAGACCAAGAGGCAGAAGACGAGCTCCCAGATGCCATTAAGAGAATCATTGAGAAAGAATATCTGCCTGAACATGTTTTTAATGCAGACGAAAGTACCCTATTCTGGAAGAAGAAAAATGCCACAAAGGACATTTATTTAGTAAGGAAGAGAAGCGAGTACCAGGATTTAAGGCAGGCAGGAAGGGATAGGCTAACTCTACTGTTTCATGTGAATGCAGTAGGGTTTATGGTCAGGACTGCCCTTATATAAAGCTGCTAACCCCTGAGCCTTGAAGGGAAAAGAAACACCAGCTGCTAGTCTTTTGATTGTGCAAGAAGGCCTGGACGAGGAGAACCCTTTTTTTCTGAATTGGTTCCATCAACGCTTTGTTCCTGAAGTCAGGAAGTACCATGCCAGTAAGGGACTGCCTTTTAAAGTTTTTTGGGTTTTTTTTGTTTTTTTGATATTAGACAATGCCCCTGGCCACCCAGAACCTCATGAGTTCAACACTGAAGTTATTGAAGTGATCTACTTACTCCCAAACACAATGTCTCTAATTCAGCCTCTAGGTCAGGCGGTCATAAGAACCTTTAAGGCTTATTACACACAGTACTCTAGGGAAAGGATTGTAAACGCTATGGAAGAGAACCCCGGTAGAGAGGACATCATGAAAGTCTGGAAGGATTACATCATTGAAGATATCATTGTTATAAAAAAAAAACAAACCTGTGAAAGTTATGGAGCCCTAAACAAGTTATCAAGCCTGCTGAAAAAAAAAACTGTGTCCTGAGGTTGTGCACGACTTCACAGGATTTACAACAGAGCCAATCAAGGAAATCATGAAAGAGATTGTGGATATGGCAAAAAGGGGTGAGTGTGTGTGAAAGGTTTCAAGGTATGGATCTTGGATAGATTCAAGAGCTAATAGGCACCACACCAGAGGAGTTAACAGAGGATGGCTTGGTGGAGATGAGTGCTTCCAAACCAGTGCTAGATGATGAGGAAGAAGACGTAAAAGAAACAGTGCCAGAAAACAAATTGGCATTAGGCAATCTGGCAGAAGGGTTCTGATTATTCAGGACTGCTTTTGACTTCTTTTATGACATGGACTTTTCTATGATACAGGCACTGAAACTAAAGGAAATGGTGGAAGAAGGATTGGTACCATATGGAAACATTTTTAGAGAAATGAAAAAGCAACAAAGGCAGTGAAATATAGTATGGATGTGTTTCTATAAAGTCATACGGAGCGTGCCTGCCTCTCCTACCTCTCTTTCTACCTTGTCCACCTCTTCTGCCTCTGCCACCCCTGTGACAGCAAGACCAGCCTCTCCTCTTCCTCCTCAGCCTACTCGACATGAAGATAAAAACTTTTATGATGATCCCCTTAATGAATCATAACGAATTATAATGCATACAGTCAATAAACTTGTCTGTATGGCAAGAACCGTGTAAGATGTTTTATGTCATCATTATTATCACCTAAGTGTCATTGTGTAGAACATGATATGCAAGACTTGTATTGCAATGGAGAGCCTATCCTTACATAGGCATAAAATGAGTGATATTTAATATAAAATTAGTAGTGTATTAGTTCAGTGTTTTATAACTTTGCTTTCAGAGTTACATTACTGAACAGTATGCCCCCCCACTCTCTCTCTCATAATTGGAGAAACTGTGTATCAGCCTATCATGACAGGTTTTTTTTTAAATGTAACAATGTTTTCAATACTGTATTATGAATATGATTGTATTAATAATACTAAATGCCATCAAATTTTTATAATGATTCACTCATTAGTGTATAGGCTAGGCTGCCATGAAGCAATCCTGTTGATTGCACTAGGCTACCATAAAGCAGTCATAGTGCTGCTTCTTTATTATCAGTGCATGAATTAATTGTTACACCTGTAAATAATGTGAAAACAAAATCCATGTTTATCTTTTCATTTTTGGTGGCCATCGTTAGCAATATATATAACATCTACACTGTTTTGTATAATATAAGACAATATTGATATAGGTACAGATGATTCGTCTTGTAAACAGATGATGTAAACTTACAGTGTTGATAAATATAGTACAGTACTATAAATGTATTTTCCTTATGATTTTCTTAACATTTTATTTTCTCTAGCTTACCTTATTGTAAGAATACAGTCCACAATACATATAACATACAGAATATGTGTTAATCAACTGTTTGTCATTAGTAAGACTTCCAGTCAACGGTAGGTTATTAGTAGTTAAATTTGGAGGGAGTTATATGTGGAATTTTGACTGCACAGAGGATCTGCACCCCTAATCCCTATGTTGTTCAAGAGTCAACCGTACTCTCATCTCAGAAGTTATTCTGTGGTAAAGATATTCAGCTTCAGTCTTTGCTTGGTTGAAGTTTGATTTAAATACTCTGCCTTTCAGCATTTGACTAAAATGTATTTTTGTTGTACATATATATATATTATATATAAATATATATAATATATATATATATATTTTTTTTTTTTTTGCTGAAGATTAAGGCAATTCCAGAAAGGCATTACATTATAAGAATTTCCAGTTAAAGTTCCAGCAAACTAGGTCTTACCTTTGGAGCCGGGAACACAGTCTCCAGGGCACTGACCTCCCTCCTGACTCAGCTCTGTTGCCCTCAGGTTGCACATGCCTCCTAAGTAGCCTTCTGTTCACTCTCCTCAGTGTGCAACTCCAGTCCCTCTCCACAGTGAGAAACCTGTGCTGGAAGGAGCCTTCTGAAACCGCTAGGTGGTGTTTCGGGGGGCTCTGGTCCTTTATGTCTCAGTGCAGAAAGAATTCAGTGAGAGACAAAGTGATAGATAAGAAGGGATTTATTAGAATGGGACGCTTGTGAGGCTTAAAAATGGGTGGGTGAGAGGGTGCCACATCCCGAGAACTTAGTGGGCTACGGTTTTATAATCAAAGGAAAAGTCGGGAGGGGGAAAAGACCACCTTCTTCCTCATTCTTGAGTAGATGTCATGCTTCCCTTACCAGCTCCTCCTTCAGGTTGGACGGGGGAGTTTTCTTGTCCCTACATGGTCAAGCCAGAACTGTCATGGCACTATGGAAAAATTACTTAAGGTCTCAGTATAATGAGGGTCTTTCACTTTGAAATGTCACCTTTCCATAAATTATTGTTTTTTATGTGTGCAGAGAGCATGTCCTAAGAGTCATTAACTTACTGAGTTCACTGGGCAGGATGTGGGTCTCGTGCCACCATTGTTTTGTTGTTTGGGGGGCATGTGTTATGCTTCTGTTGCATGGTTTTGTTCCTAAGCAAGCCTGCTTGGCTTTGTGGTTAAGGAAGCCTGCTTTCCTGAGTAATCATTAACTTACAGAGGTCTCCCATACTTTTTTTTCTTTATTTACAGTCCCCTAGTGAGATTAACTGTTTAATCACCTACTTTGTCTCTTTACTCTGTCCCTATCACTTCCATCCTTGCCCATACAATTCTGCAGCTCTGGGCTACACAGCCTTAAAATACGCTCGGCATTCGTGCTGTCTGACCCCATGCTTTACAGGCACTGGGGGTTGGAAGAAAGTAGAGATGAGGTGGGAAGATGGGTTCCTATGCTCATCCAGCGAGGCAGAAAAATGCCCTTCCCTCAAGCTGCCTTTTCAATACTTCCTCTAGTTGGGGCTCCAGACCTGCTAGCCCTTTACCATTATTATTAAATTAATGACACATTAATCACCTCTTCCAAGGGAAAATATTATTTTTTAAAGTAATTTCATATTGAGAGAGATGAAGGTTTTCTTCACATTGAGACTGTGAAGGTCTCTGGTGTATGCTTGGAGTCATTGGGTCCCCATTGTTGTTCTGAGGGACTCTGTCTTTACTCTGTTTTCAAGGCCCAGGTGAATCATAAAAGGGTTATATTAGACATTAACGTCTACTTTTACTGGGATCTAGGGACAAAATCTCCATTAAATTATGTTCTTTTGAGTCAAAGCTTCCCTTTTATAGAAAAAAGGGAGACTGGTGATGGCCCACGGCTATGTCACTGTATAGACAATCATTTTTTGGCCACATCGCAAATAATTATCTATGGAAAGAAAAGGGAGAAATTATCCTACTCCCAGTGGTTCTGATGGGTTCATCAGAGAAGGCTGTAGCTAGAGAATCCCTTTTCAGAGAGGGGGCTAGGGACAGCCTGAGTAAAGAGTGGGCACTGTGTGGTTCGTGAAGGTCTCACTTTCAAGGTTCAGCAAAGATGGAAGGAGGAGCTTTCTGGGCTCTGGCTCTGCGTGCGGGGAGCTTGAAAGTTGCCACTCTGTCCTAACAAGTAAAAAGCTGAACAAACTGAAATGTCAGCATATCTGCCTAGATCTTTAAAAGAAGTGAAATCACAGGGCAAATCACTGTCACCCAGATTTGGGAAACTGACAGGTAAATACAGATAATCACAATCCACCAGAGGAGAAAGCTCTGCAGGAACCAGTGCCAGGGTAGGAAAACCCGAAGGGTAATGGACAAATTGCTGGAGGCTCAGTGAGGGCGACTCTGAGATAAAATCTCCAGGGGGACCCAATTTGGGGAGAATCTCACATTTGGGGGAGTTTTATTTATTAAAGCTCTACTGGGCTCTCACAGTGAATATCAGAGAAGTCTCCCCTTATACGTACGGCAGGGGTGGGGGCGGGGGCGGGGAGGTGAAAAGGAATTGTTTTGAAATAGTCCAGAGCATCTGTTCTTTATAAGGCCTACCCTCAGGGGAAACTGTTTAACCAAAACCTAACCTGCTGGGATCTTATCAGAGCGTAACTAAGCCAGGGGAAGAGAAACACCCAACTCCAGCTCACTCTAGGCGTTCTGCCCCACCTAAGGGTGCTGGAGCCGGGGCTGAGAAGCATGTGTGAGGTTCACAGCCCAGAAGCACAGGCTTGCTGAAAAGCAGCCCTAGTCATGGGACTCTAGCATAGTTTGCCTCCTATACGCCCCAATGCCACATAATTATAGGCTTGTTCATAGCACTTCCTTTTACCTAGTACATCATGTCTCGCTATCAATAAAAAAAATTACAAGATATACTAAAATGCAGAAAACACAGTTTGAAGAGACAGAACAAGCATTAGAACCAGAATCAGATATGGCAGGAATGTTGGAATTATCAGACAAGGAATTTAAAACAACTATGGTTAATATGCTAAGGGCTCTAATGGATAAAGTAGCAGGCAAAAATATACTGGCAATGTAAGCAGATACATGGAAATACTAAGAACCAAAAATATGTGCCAGGGATCAAAAACGCTAACAGAAATGAAGAATGCCTTTGATGGACTCCTTAGTAGATTGGACTTGGCTGAGGAAAGAATCTCTGCTCTTAAGGATCAATCATAGACACCTTCAAAACTAAAAAGCAACCAGGAAAAAGCCTGAGTAAGCGAGAATATCCGAGAACTGTGGGACAGCTACAAAAGTTATAACATATGCATGATACAAATACCAGATGGAGAAGGAAGAAATGGAAGAGATACTTGAAACAATCATGACTGAGAACTTTCCTAAAACCACAGATCCAGTAACCTCAGAGAATATCAAGTTGGAGAAATACCAAAAAAACACTACACCTTGATGTAATCAATTTCAAACTACAAAGATAAAGAAAATATCCTGAAAGAAGCCAGAGCAAACGCTGTTGGAAAAAGTGGCACGGCTAGATTTGCTCAACACAGGGTTACCACAAACATTCATTTAAGAGTACGGTGTTCCTCAACACTTGTGGTATTTGTCCTTTTTATGTAGTAGGTCAGTGATTAAACTGAGGTCCTCCAGGCATCAGAGTTTAGAAAAAGGTCTTGTAGTGGAAGGAAAAAGGTGTTAGTAGTGATTTTTCTGTGATTCCTTCTAACAGAAGACTAGACTATAGATAGGACATTGGTAGTGGGTGAGAATGGTGTAACCGTATTTGTAGTCCTAAGTTTGTCTTATATGGTGGAAGCACGTTGCTAAAGATCTGCCTCTCTTCTTCCTAACTAAGGCTCAGAGAAAGCTGAGACATGTTAGAATGAATTTTCAGTCATTTTCACAGTTCACTCTGAAAGCAACTCTTAAAGATTCTGAGGATGTGGGTCTAGGTCTATTCTTCCTGAGAGAGCAAATAATAGAGCTAGCCTTTATGTCCTCCTGCCATTACTTCAACAAGAAGTTCCGCTTGCTTTTTTTTTTGAGTAGTTTATACATTGGGATTCTGCATAAGTTTTGTTTGAAGAAAGTGTTCTTGAGCTAAAAATAAGATGTTTGAAAATCATTAAACCAAGACTTCTTTTTAAAGAAATCTCTTCCCAAATATCTTTTGCCTTGACTTACGTAATTTTAAAATCATTAGGATTAAAATATACATTTGTTTGGGAAGATATAAGGATTGGGTAAGGGGGAGGTATCACATCAGAAATTCTTTGCTCAGGTGCTTTAGTCCAATGAGAGTGCTTTCCTAACATCGATTTTAGGCTCACACAAGGAGAGTGGGGAGCTTTGTGGAAAAGGGAAAAAGAGATGTAACTGCAGAGCATATTGAAGCTGAATCTGGCCTCTGTATTCCGACACTGAATTGTCAGAGACAGAGTTTTGGGTGAAGTAGAAAAGAATAGCTTTATTGCCTTGCCAGGCAAAGCGCACCACAGCGGGCTAATGCCCTCAAACTGTGTGTCCCAACTTGGCGGGAGTAGTGAGAAGTTTTACAGTAATGCTTCAAAGAGGGAGTGATCAGCTCGTGGACATTCTTCTGACTGGTTAGTAATGAGGTAAGTGGGAGTCAGCATCATCAACCTTCTGGTTCCAGCCTGTCTGGGGACTACTTGCTTGTGGGCAGCATACCATTAATGTCTCCCACCTGGTGGGGGTTTCAGTATCTGCAAAACAGCTCAATGATATTGTGATGTGTATCCCTTGATGGGGAAACAGGACCTTGTCCCAAGGCTGCACTATTGTTTATTTTGACTGTTCCTCCCTTGTCTCTGCATCCCCTCCCTTTCCTAATTAGCAGCTGTTTGAACCTGCTCACTGGAACTCAGGGAAGGTCATAGAGGCTGAAATGAAGACTATGTACCCAGTAGCCCCACAGGGTCCTGCTAGGTATCAGTATGACATTAGAAGATAGGGAAGCCCAAGACACTCACACTGAGCACAATTTTGATAGCCAAAGGGCAATTTGAAGGCATTTAATTCTTGAGAGAGATTAAGTATTAGTAGTACACAGGTTAAAGGGAATAAAAATTAACTTTAAAATTGAGCTTTGTATTGGTTGTTTTCCTGGTTTTTTTGGTATGTCTAGAGTGGTAGGTCTTGAATGAGAAGCCCAGGGCTACATCTCAGGACTGGGTTCAAGACTATCTGGAAGAGCAATTGAAGAGTATTTGTGCTACTAAATGTGTGCCTGTGCCCGCGTGCAACATAAATGATGTTACGACGGAGGTCCTGGGTTAAAATCATCTGACCGAGTGCTTGAGGGCAAATAAAATTCCATTTTCCATCCTTGGCATTTTTGGAACTTTCTTGTTTGGGAGAAAGCAGCGATGTTAACAATGAGCTAAAATCCCCATGCATATTCCAAAATTGTTTTGTTGTAAAAAGTAATTATGGCCTAATCTTTTCAATATGTATCAGTAGTGTTCTCTATCTCAGAAAAAAATCAATTGATTAAATTAATTGATTTCTAATTTACTTTGTGTTAGAATGAAAATGAGACTTTGAGCCTTTCAGGTTATATGATAGAGTGAATATCAGAGGAGCACAGACTGAGAAAACAGCTTTATCCCATGCATTCTCTTACTTCTCGAGAACGTGGGCAGTGTTGCATCCCTGTACTCTAAGCCCTTATGCACATTAGGGTAGTAATGCCCTCTCTCGGACATACCTCTTAGGCACTGTATATTGATGAAAAGCTTTTCTATTCATCTGATATAATTAAATTCAGTTTCCCCACACATGTCAACTGTTTAAGGTGCAGCCTCTCTGTAAATTTATATTGACTTAGCTCTTGAAGGGTTGGCAGGCCCGCATGGAGTAAACCACATTTTCTCATAGAAGGCAGTTATACGACCTCTCTACCAAGGTCTGACAATTGGACTGAATGTGGATGCTGAACTTTGCACCTAAGAGGGGTATCATCTGAAGAGAAAGCCACTAGGAGCCATGCGAGGGACACGGTTTATTTAAGCAAATCTTTTGCAAAGCTTGTCCGCCTCCATCAAGGCTGGTAGGTTTCATCTGATTCATTGAAGCAGCAAATACTTCTCACCTCTCCAGCAGGCATCAGCTTTGCTGAAACACATGAATGTTTTCTCTCCATCTTTGAGCTCTGTTTCCTCTTCAGTGAAATCTTGATGACACTGAAGCAGTTGAGGCAGATCTTTGACTCCTTCTGCTGATGTGAGATTTATGTGTGAATTTGAGGGCTCCTTATTCAGGTTGCTAACAAATTATTTTAAACTATGTCAAGGAGGAAGAAAACCAAGCCGAGTTTTAACACCTGTCAATACAATATACTGTAGGAAAACTTTAGTATCAGTAAAATAAGAATCTATCAGCATTTTGTTCTTTGGTAAGAAAAACGGAGTCCCTAAGCCTTACTGGGCCCCCTCCACACACCATTCTGTTGTATATGAATCTTAGATACTTCTAATGAAATTATTGTTTTTATGAAAATAATTTTTAAAGATGAATATGCCATATTATGATTTATATGATTAGGTAAAGAAGGCTGGATAAAATACCTTCATATGGTCTTTTTAGTTGGAAGCGTTTCTGCCCCGGGGAAGGTTAGGATGTAGCCCTACTACTTCTTTGGGATTCTGGGAAGTATAGTCCAGAAGTTCTGTGTAGTGGATAATACTTCCTTTTCAGGAGAGTGAGTGTGGCCTTTGTAGTCCTGGGATTTAAAAAGTAATAGCCCCCAGATTCTGAATGTTTCTTCTGAATACTTATTATGTATCAAGCACTGTGCTATCTGCTTTTCACATAATCCTCACAAGAAACCCAACTATGAGCTATAAGTGTGTATTAGCATTCTCCAAAGAAACAGAACCAGGAGGTTATATAGATAGATATATAAAAGGAGCTTTATTATAGAATTTGGCTCACACAGTTATGGAGGCTGAGCAGTCCCATGATCTGCTATCTGCAAATTAGAGAACCAGGAAAGCCGGGGGTGTTATCCACTAAGGTCTGAAGGCCTGAGAAAGGAGGGCCAATGGTGTAAGTACCAGTTTGAATCTGAAAGCCCAAGAACCAGAAGCACCAGTATCCTTGGGCAGGAAAAGATGTATGTCTCAGCCCAAGCAGAGAGAGTGAATTCACCCTTCTTCCCTCTTTTTGTTCCATTCAGGCCCTTAATGGGTTAAATGATGCCCACTCACATTGGTGAGATTCTTCTGTCTACTGACTCAAATGCTAAGTCTTTTCAGGAGATATCTCAGACATACCCAGAAATAATGTTCTACCAACTATTTGGGCTCAGTCAAGGTGACACATAAAATTAAGCATAACAGGAGCTTCCCTGGTGGCGCAGTGGTTGAGAGTCTGCCTGCTGATGCAGGGGACACAGGTTCGTGCCCCGGTCCAGGAAGATCCCACATGCCGCGGAGCGGCTGGGCCCGTGAGCCGTGGCCACTGAGCCTGCGCGTCCGGAGCCTGTGCTCCGCAACGGGAGAGGCCACAACAGTGAGAGGCCCACGTACCGCAAAAAAAAAAAAAAAAAAAAAAAAAATTAAGCATAACAAAGTGTTCTGTCACTTTATAGATGATGAAACTGAGGCTTAGGGGATTAAATAACTTGTCTGGGTCACACACAGCTTTAAATGGTACAAAAGGAATTTGAACCACATTTTGGTATGACACCAAAATCTATGCCCTCACCTAATGTCTTCCCTGTATGAACTCAAAGAGAAGATTTTAATCTTCAACCTGGTAATAACTGAAGAATTCTGAGCATGAAAAGAGGAGTATCCTCCATCAACATTACTGATGGATCATGAAGTAAAAACATCTGAGATGGGAGTTTTCCCATTACATTTTAAATAGAGGACACACTCTTCGTCTCAGTTCCTAGTAATCTTCCCACTTTGCCTCTTTTTTCCTTCCCATCTTCTAAGAATGGAACCTCAAAGGGAGTGGGGTTGACTCTGACTGAGGAAGTAGGGAGAAAAAGAAGACAAGATTTCCTCCTTTGGGTCTGGTCTCAAGACTTGTTCATAGAGAAAAAAATAAACTTGATTTTAAAAACTTATTCTCAGTTATTTCAAGTACATTGCTCTAATAACTAAGATGGGGAGATTGTGACAGATCAAACCATCACTTCCGTACATTTCAATTTTTAAAAATCAGGATGCAGGGGTTTCAAAAAGATGAATTTAAAAGCAAATGCTCTGATGATGAGTATCAGGAAAAAATTTCTCCTCCCCCTTTCTTTTTTCCATACCTGAATTAACAATTTCATTTCTGTATGACTGCTCTCTGTCCTAAGACCATATTTTTCATTCTGTACCTGAAGTCTTGCATATGGGCTTTTGGGGATTAGTATATGGCCAGAGAAGATATAAGGGGGAACTGGACCACCTTATTTAAAGTTTACTCTTCTGCAGGTCACTATCACTTCACCTAGTTAGTTTCTTTCACTCTGCTTATGATAACCTGAAGTTACTTTGGTTATTTATTTACCAGCTCATTGTCTTTTTCCCACAACATAGTACCAGGATCACTGGAACACTGATCTTGTCTCTCTCGCTCCTTGCCATGTTTTTATAGTCTAGAGAAAGCCAGTCACATATTAAGTGCTCAATAAATTAACTAAGGAGGGGCCATAATAGGACATTCGTTTTAGGAACATCACACTTTGGCACATTCTGATTAGTGCTCTGTAGACAGGCAATGTATTTTTGCAACTGGAACAAAACAAATATCAAATATTATTAGAATAACACCATTTTACAGTCTCCTAATGAAATGATGGGTCTTTGCAAAGACCATGAATACTTCTAATATCACAGATACCAACCAGGTAATATGGTTCTTCTGGTGTAATTCACATAATCACCTATACAGTATTCTTGACAAAAATTTTAGGTTGATTCATATAAACCTCCAAATTTAATCGTGGCAATTTAATCAGCAAAATCTAGAATAAGGGACTTCTGTAGGACAAACAGAAGTTTAGTTTGTTAAATATAACAAACAAATTTGTTATATTTAACAAATAAACTGAAAGAAGAAAAAAGGAAAAAGAAACACTTCGTTAACGACAGATGTCACAGTCAGCCAAATTGTGGATTTTATTTGGTTCCTATCTGAATGGTGACTGCTGAAAATAATTTTGAGTATTCAGAGAACTGTGAATACCAACTGGATGTTTGCTGTTATTGTGAAGTCGCTATTTTTTAGAAATCGGGAAGGCTGTCCTTGGGAGAGCTCCAGGCTGTAATTAATTTTAAAGCTTAATAGCTTCACCTTATCTGGGGATAGGTGGGAGGGTGGGTGCAGAAAGCATTTGAATATTTTGTCATTATTCAGTGTCTCCTTTCATCTCTAGTAATAATTTTCTTCTTAACATCTACCCTGTTTGATATTTATACAGATTTTCCAACCTTCTTTTTGTTAACTTCTGCATGGTATACATATATTCCCATCCTTTACTTTAAAATTTTCTTGTTTTAGATGAATCTATTTCAAACTGCATATATCTTTTTAATCTAATTTTTCCTTTTTTTCTTTTAACTGGATTAAGTTGATTTATATGTAAGAAAATTACTGATTTGTTAGAAATTAAATATACCATCCAATAAGTGTTTGTTTCCTTCCTGTCTTTTTCTCTTCTTTTTACTTTTGTTTGGATTGAATATTTTTTATTTCATTTTCACTTCTCTAACATCTTGAAAGCTGTGTACCTTCAAAATCTAGTCTTAGTGATTACATTAGATGTTATAATATAAATTCTTGATTTATCAAATACTATTATTAATTTATGATTTTGCTTTCTTCCCAAATATTCCAAAGATCTCTTACCATTTTAACTTAATTTACTTCTTTAAGCTTTTCTTATATAGGCTTATATATATATAGCCTCGAGAAAACTCTCAAATTTCTCACTGAAAATGTCTTTATTTAACTTGCATTTTTGAAGAATATATTCACTGAATGGAAGATTCTAGTGTGAAAATTTTTTTCCTCCTCAACATGTTAAGAATGTCTTCTCTTGACTTTTGGCATCTATCATGTCTAGTATCATGAGTGGTTAGCTATAATTTTTTCTTTTATCGTTTAAAACAGTCTCTACGCAAATGTTGTTCATTTGGCTGCTTTTATGATTTTCTCTTTGATTTTCAGCAATTTGACTAAGATAGTGCTTGTTTGTATTTATTCTTCTTGGAGTTTTCGAGCTTCTTCAATCCATATGTTGACATCTTCAACACATTTTGGAAATTTTGTGGCAATTAACTCCTTTATTTTCTCTTTTTAAAAATTGAAGTATAGTTGATTTACAATGTCATGTTTCAGATGTACAGCACAGTGATTCAATTATACATGCATCTATATCTATCTTTCCTTTTTCAAATTCTTTTCCCAAATAGGTTGTTACAGAGTGCTGAGTATAGTTCCCTGTGCTATACGATAGGTCCTTGTTGGTTCTCTATTTTATATATAGTACTGTGCATATGTTAATCCCAATCTTCTAATTTATTCCTCCCCATGCATTCTCACCTGGTAACCATAAGTTTGTTTTCTGTCTGTGAGTCTCGCTCTTTTGTAAATAAGTTAATTTATATGTTTTTCTTTTTAGATTACACATATAAGTGATATCATACGATATCTGTGTTTCTTTGTTGAGCTTACTTCACTTAGTATGATAATCTCTAGGTCATCTGTGTTTCTGAAAATGGCATTATTTCATTTTTTTTATGGTTGAGTAATATTCAATTGTATGTATTTATGTGTGTGTGTGTGTGTGTGTGTATACACACACACACACACACACACACACACCCCACATCTTCTTTATCCATTCATCTGTAAATGGACATTTCGGTTGCTTCAATGTATTGGCTATTGCAAATAGTGCTGAAATGAACATTGGGGTGCATGTATCTTATCAAATTATAGCTTTCTTTCAGTATATGCCCAGGAGTAGGATCTCTGGATCATATGATAACTCTATTTTTAGTTTTTAAAGGAACCTCCATACTGTTCTCCATAGTGGCTGTACCAATTTACATTTCTACCAACAGTGTAGGAGGGTTTCTTTTTCTCCAAACTCTCTCCAGCATTTATTATTTTTAGACATTTCAGTGGCCATTCTGACTGGTGTGAGGTGGTACTTCATTGTAGTTTTTATTTGCATTTCCCTACTAATTAGCAATGGTGAGCATCTTTTTACGTGCCTGTTGCCCATCTGCATGTCTTCTTTAGAGAAGGGTATTTAGATATTCTGTCCATTTTATGATTGGGTTTTTTTTTTTTTTGATATTGAGCTGAATGAGCTGTTTGTGTATTTTGGAGATTAATCCCTTATAGGTTGCATCACTTGCAAATGTTTTCTCCCATTCTTTACGTTGTCTTCCATCTTGCTTGTGGTTTCTTTTGCTGTGAAAAAGCTTTTAAGTTTAATTAGGTTCCATTTGTTTATTTTTGTTTTTATTTCCATTACTTTAGGAGGTGAATCCAAAAAGATACTGCTGAAATTTATGTCAAGGGATGTCTACCAATGTTTTCCTTTAGGAGTTTTATAGTGTCTGGTCTTATATTTAGGCCTTTAATCCAGTTTGAGTTTATTTTTGTGTATGGTGTTAGAGAATGTTCTAATTTCATGCTTTTACATGTAGCTGTCCAGTTTTCCCAGCACAGCTTATAAAAGAGACTGTCTTTTCTCCATTGTATATTCTTGCCTCCTTTGTTGTAGATTACTTGACCATAGGTGCATGGGTTTATTTCTGGGCTTTCTATCTTGTTCCATTGATTTATATTTCTGGTTTTTTGCCAGTACCATACTATTCTGATGACTGTAGCTTTGTAGTATAGTCTGAAGTCAGGGCACCTGATTCTTCCAGCTCCATTTTTCTTTCTCAAGTTTGCTTTGGCTTTTTTGGTGTCTTTTGTGTTTCCATACAAATTGTAAATTTTTTTTGTTTTAGTTCTGTGAAAAATGTCATTGGTAGCTTGATAGGATTGCACTGAATCTGTAGATTGCCTTGGGTAATATAGTCATTTTGACAATTTTGATTCTTCCAATCCAAGAACATGGTATAGCTGTCCATCTGTTTGTGTCATCTTTGGTTTCTTTCATCAGCATCTTATAGTTTTCAGAGTACAGGTCTTTTGCCTCCGTAGGTAGGTTTATTCCTAGGTATTTTATTCTTTTTGATGCGATGGTAAATGGGGTTGTTTTGTTAATTCCTCTTTTCAATCTTTTGTTGTTAGTATGTAAAAATGCAACAGATTTCTGTGTATTAATTTTGTATCCTGCAAATTTACTTAATTCACTGATGAGCTCTAGTAGTTTCCTGGTAGCATCTTTAGGATTTTTTATGTATAGTATCATGTGACCTGCAAACAGTGACAGTTTTACTTCTTTTCCAATTTGAATTCCTTTTATTTCTTTTTCTTCTCTGATTGATGTGACTAGGACTTGCAAAGCTATGTTTGATAAAAGTGACAAGAGTGAACATCCTTATCTCATTCCTGATCTTAGAGGAAATGCTTTCACCTTTTCACCATCAAGTATGATGTTAGGTGTGGGTTTGTCATGTATGGCTTTTATTGTGTTGAGGTATGTTCCCTATATGTCCAGTTTCTGGAGAGTTTTTATCATAAATAGATGTTGAATTTTATCAAAAGCTTTTTCTGTGTCTATTGACGTGATCATATGGTTTTCATTCTTCAGTTTTTTAATGTGGTGGATCATGTGGATTGATTTGCCAATATTGAAAAATGCTTGCCTCCCTGGGACAAAACCCACTTAGTCAGTATATGATCCTTTTAATGTATTGTTGGATTTAGTTTACTAGTATTTTGTTGAGGATTTTTGCATGTATGTTCATCAGTGATGTTGGCCTGTAATTTTCTTTTTTTTTAATTTTCTTTTTCTTTTTTTCAATCTTTTTTTCTGGTTTTGGTATCAAGGTGATGGTGGCCTCATAGAATGAGTTTGGGAGTGTTCCTTCCTCTTCACTTTTTTGGAATAGTTTCAGAAGAATAGGTGTTACCTCTTCTCTAAAAGCATGTGAAGCCACCTCGTCCTGGACTTTTGTTTGTTGGGAGTTTTTAATCACAGGTTCACTTTCAGTACTTGTGATTGGTGTGTTCCTATTTTCTGTTTATTCTTGGTTTAGTCTTGGGAGATTGTACCTTCCTAAGAATTTGTCCATTTCTTCTAGGTTGTCCATATTGGCATATAGTTGCCTGTAGTAGACGCTTATGGTCCTTTATATTTCTGTGTTATCAGTTGTAACTTTTCATTTTTCATTTCTGATTTTATTGGTTTGAGCCCTCTCCCTTTTTTTCTTGATGAGTCTGGCTAAAAGTTTATCAATTTTGTTTATCTTTTCAAAGAATCAGCTTTTACTTACATCAATCTTTTTTGTTTTGTTTTTAGTCTCTTTCATTTATTTCTGCTCTGATCTTTATGATTTTTTTCCTTCTACTACCTTTGGGTTTGTTCTTCTTTCTCTCGTGGTTTTAGGTATAAGGTTAGGTTGTTTATTTGAGATTTTTCTTGTTTCCTAAGGCAAGCTTCTATCCCTGTAAACTTCCCTCTTAGAACTGCTTTTGCTGTGTCTCATAGGTTTTGGATTGTCATGTTTTGTTTTCATTTGTCTATAGGTATTTTTTTAAATTTCCTCTTTGATTTCTTCAATGATCCATTGTTCATTTAGTAGGAAATTATTTAGGCCCCATGTGTTTCTGTGTTTTGGTTTTTTTCTTATAGTTGATTTCTCATCTCATAGCATTGTGGTTGGAAAAGATGCTTGATACGGTTTGAGTTTTCTTAAATTTACCAAGCCTTGCTTTGTGGCCCATCATTAAATCTATCCTGGAGAATGTTCCATGTGCACTTGAAAAGAATGTGTCTTGGCATGTCCCTCCTTGGGTTTATCCTGTATCAGACCCTCTGTACTTCCTGGACTTGGTTGACTGTTTCCTTTCTTATGTTAGGGAAGTTTTCAGCTATTATCTCTTCAGATATTTTCTCAGGTGCTTTCTCTCTCTCTTCTCTCTCTGGGACCCATATAATGTGAATGTTGGTGTGTTTGACATTGTCCCAGAGTTCTCTTAAACTGTCCTTATTTATTTTTCATTCTTTTTTCTTTATTCTGTTCTGCAGCAGTGATTTCCACCACTCTGTCCTCCAGCTCACTGATTTATTCTTCTGCCTCATTTATTGTGCTACTGATTCCTTTTAGTGTAGTTCTACATTTCAGTTATTGTATTCTTCAACTCTGTTTGGTTGTTCTTTATATTTTCTAACTCTTTACTGAAAACTTCTTGTAACTTCTTTCTCTGTTCATTCATTCTTTTCCTGAGTTCTTGGATCATCTTTACAATCATTACTCTGAACTCTTCCTCAGGTAGACTGGCTGTCTCTGCTTCACCTAGTTGTTATTCTGGGATTTTACCTTGTTCCTTCATCTGGAATATATTCCTTTGCTGTCTCATTTTGTTTAAATTTCTCTTTGTAGTTTTGTATATGTAGTAGCTTAGTTCCATTTCTCAATGTTGGAGAAGTGGCCCTCTGTAGGCATTGTCCTATGTGTCCCAGCAGTATACTCTCCTCTCTTCACCCAAGGGCCAGGGACCAGCTGGCCCCAGGGTAGCTTCTGACCTGTCTTTGTGGACTCAGTTCTGCAGGCTGTAGCATCATAGTTTTCTTACTTCTGGTGTCTGCCCCCTGATGGATGAGGCTGGTTTAGAGGTTTCTGCAGGCTTCCTGGCAAGTGGGTCTGGTGCCCACTCACTGGTGGATGGAGCTGGGTCTTTGTCCTCTGGTCAGCAGGGCTGTGTCAGTTGGCATGTCTAGAGGTGGCTTGGGCTCAGGAAGTCCTTAGGCAGCCTGTCTGCTGATGGTTGAGGCTGTGTTCCTCCCTGTTGGTTGTTTGGCTTGAGGCATCCCAGCACTGGTGCTTAGAGGCTATTGGATGGGGCCAGTCTCTGTACCAAAGACCCAAAATATCTGCCTGCAGCCAGAGTTCAGGTAGGTCCCTGCTATGCCTTCACCATCTTTTATCACCCCAAAGAGTCACAACCACCTCCTGTCTCCCCAGGAGACCCTCCAAGACCAGCAGGTAGGTCTGTCCCAGGCTCCTGTAGAGTCATTGCTTTTTCCCTGGGACCCAGTGTACACAGGACCTTGTGTGCACCCTCCAAGAGTAGAGTCTCTGTTTCCCCCAGTCCTGTGGAGTTCCTGCAGTCAAGCCCTGCTGGCCTTCAAAGCTAAATGCTCTGGGGGCCTCTTCTCCCAATGCCAGACCCCTAGGCTGGGGAGCCTGGCATGGCGTCAGAGATGTCACTCCTGTGGGAGAACTTCTCTGATACAGTTATTCACCAGTTTGTGCATCACCCACCTGGGTGGTATGGGATTTGATTATCTTGCATGTGTGCCCCCCTACCATCTCGTGGTTTCTTCTTTATGTCTTTGGATGTGGGATATCTTTTTTTTTTTTTTTTTTTTTTTGTAGATTCCAGTCTTTTTTATCAATGGTTTTTCAGCACTTAGTTGGATTTTGGTGTGCTTGTGATATGAGATGAGCTCAAGGTCCTCCTGCTCTGCCATCTTGTCTCCATCCAAGGATGCATTTTTAAAATATTGACACCTTACATACAATTAGATATCTCTCTTTCTTCAATCAAAAAAGAATACAAATATAACTCTACACAAATGATCATGACAACAAAAAAGCTTCTTGTGTGGAACCACATTTCTGGCTTTGTGAAGAACCAGATGAAATTTTAAAGTAATGTGCTGTCAAAAATCTTTGCAGGTACCTTATTGTCTTTGCAGCTCACTTAGAAAGGATAGAGAACAATCTGACAAATAAAACTTCCTCCCTACCAAAATGTTGCCTGCCACCAGCTATAGCTTTCTGATAGTTCTAGGATAAATACTCTTAGCTTCAATATCTGTCTTCCTATGGTCTCACTTAAACAAGGTGAGACAATAAATCAAGTTCTGTAGCACCCAGAGATCTTGAACAATACTTTTCCAAAAATAAGAATAATTTATGAGTTAAATTTTAGATTGAGGAAACTACCTAGAACTCTTTCATAAGTACATTAAAAGCATTCATTAAGCATGACCTACAAAATTTAATGAAACAATTGCAACACATTATAGAAACAATAAGAAATAAGTAGGAAATAAATGTGTTCTTTGGCTAAATTGGAACTAGTGCCTGGCGATGGTATCTATAGGTTTATTGAAAACTTAGAAATTTTTGTTTTGGTATAAATAATAAAACAATGTAGACCACTGAAGCTCTAGGTCATTGAAATTTAAATTTGCTAGAAAATTTTCAGTGTTGTGGGTTCCACTGTTATCTTCCTTTTTCCTAGTGCAAGAGTTGAGGAGGTAGGAGGAACTGAAGTGTGATAAACAAACAAACAAAAACAAGCAAATGAGCCATCTTCGTTTCAGGTTAACAGTAATAATGAGTTCTTTCAAACAATTTAGGAGAAGAAATAGACATGTAGATCTTACCCTTCTTTTCATTTGTGAATCAATATTTAGAGTTGTAAGGCTAAGATAGAGAAGTATGCTTATGAACTTTACATTCTGGTCAGCCTTTTCAGAAAAATTAAATTGGTTGCTGTTTAACATATGTTGAAGTCCTAACCTCAGAATATACCTCAGAATGTGACCTTATTTGGAAATAAGGTAGTTGCAGATATAATCAGTTAAGTAGGGTAGGCCCCTAATCCAATATGACTGGTGTCCTTAAAGAAGATGGCCATGAGAAGACAGAGAAACAGGCGGAACTTTGTATGAAGATGTTGACAAAGATTTGGAATGATACATTTCCATCTGTCATCAGAAACTAGAAGAGAGGCTTGGAATAGATTCTCTTTCAGAGACTTCAGAAGGAAGCAACCTTCCCAACACCTTGATTTCAGACTTCTAACGTCCAGAACTGTGAGGAAATAATTTTTTGTTGTTTAAGCCACCCAGTTGTGGTACTTTGTTATGGCAGCCCTAGGAAACTAATCCAGTTAATCTAAAGATTTACTTTTCTTCAGAAAATGACCTCTGTTAAGTTAAAAATAAAAGAGCAAGATTTGTGAATCAGCAGTCTTCTTAACTATTTTCTTATTGTTGTCTGTGAATTGTTTTGCATATGTAGACACCTTCAATGCCAAGAATGTGATTGAGTGTATAATAGAGAAATATTTTGAGCAATTGTAAATAGGAGAAACAAAATAAATGTGAACTAGACTTAGCTGTCATTAAGCAGGACCTTACCCAAATGGTTAATAAAATATTCTAGATAACTGGAGAATGGTATTATCTAAAAGTAACACCTGTTATTAGAATATGTGATATTAGATTTAAAACTGTATCACTCAAGGTTATGCTAGCTTTTTAAATCTAACCTCCAATTCTAAGTGAATTGATAAAATGAATGTTTATTTCTCACTTTCATTGGTCATTCAGGGACATAGACATTCATATGTGGATTCTGCCCTTGTATAAGCTCTCAGAGGCCTTTCCATTCACACAGAAGATGATGTGGGAGTGGGGAAAAGTACATGAGCTTTGTAACTCTTTTGGGCAGGAAGTGACACAAATCACTTCTGCTTACACAGCACTCATTCATGAGTTCTTAAAAACTCTGACTTGATAAGTATGTATGCAACTGTCCTTATGAGTTTGTATGTCATACTTCATGAAAAAGATAGTATTACACTCTTGAATCATTTTATTATCTTCACCCATTCTTGATGGACTTGGTAATTTTCTATTTTTACTATGGTGGCAATATTGTTATATCACACATCTCTAATTTGGTTTTCACTAATGGACTTTTGGTAGTGAGTTCTAAGACATTTGTTAAGACAACAAATGATATAATAAATAAACAATAAAATTCAATATATTTAACTGTAGTAAAAAAATTACTCAATACTTTCTATGATTTGTACTCTTAAAAAAACTGGTTTTCCCTCTATGTTTTCTTTCACAGCCTGTATTTTCTGAAATGGGATTCTATTTGTCTCAATGCCCCTAGTTTGTGTCTCTCTCTCTCTGATTTAATTTCTTCTTTTGCATAACGCAGCAAGAAGATGTCTCCTCGTGGTTCTCATCTCGGTTCTATTTATAATAATTTGTGGCCCAGATCAAATCACACAGCCTGTCTTATCCTCTGCTTTCTGGTCAGTAAGCTAAAAGAAAGGCTTTTAAACATCTCTTTGTGGCCCCTTCCAGAGCCAAAGTTCTGTAATTCTAAGAACACTGAACTTAAACAGTAGTCAAGGATTGCATATTTACTCTCCCAGCCCACTGTAAATCATTAGACTGTTGTTAGGGAGTTTCAGCAAATTTAATCTTCAGTAATCTACCTTAGCCTCTGAAATAAAAGCAATTATAGTCAGACATTTGTAATCACTGAAGCTTTCAAGTTTCATTTGCAACAAAATGAAACTCATTACTTTCTCTAATCAGCAAACTACTCAAATGTTACCTGCAAATCTAAAGAGTAATAATAAATACCCTAAAGAATTCTAGATTGAAATTAATAAATTATTCAGGGAAGTCTTATGAACCCAGAAGCTAGAGAATAAGAAAATTCCTGGGGAATAGGGAATACTAATTTAGAATCACTTTAAGTAATGTAGGTGTGCCTAAGAGAATCAAACCTGACAAAACTGGTGTGCTTTGGTTTTCTGTAACCAAATTGCACAATAATACATGGCATTTGTAAAGTGATTGCAGTTTTTAATGTAGTTTTCTATACCTTTTCATTAATTCCCTACTCATAGCCCAAAAGAGTAAATAATCATAACAGCATGATTTTTGAGCACTTGAAACATGCTGTTCACTTATTTCATTTAATCCTTATAAACCTTTTTAAAAGGACACTAGAATCATACACCACTTTATGATGAAGAAAATGACACTTAGAAATATTTTCACTTATTTAGGGTGGTTCAACTATTAGAAAGTAGTGTCAAGAAGCTGTTGGTACCCAGGGATGGCTTCCCCATTATGTGCCACTATGGCATATTGATTATTTTTAGTTAAAGTTACTTAAGAAATGGCCAGTGCAAGAGGGACACTTTGACTCTCCTCTCTGTCTCCCTGGAAGCAGAAAATAAATCGCTAACATGAAAGGTCCACTCCCTGAATCTGGAGGTAGAAGGATACTCTTATTGCCAGAGAGAGGGAATTCAAGCTAAGAAGCTTATATAAATAAACTTTGTTACTTCTTTAATTTACCAGACAAGCCCAAACTCTGCTTAGATTCTTCACTAATTAAGCACCCAAAGCCTAAATTTCTTTGGTCAATTCCTCAGAAATTTATTGTTTCTTTGTCTAAAAAGTATAAGAGCTGCCTGCTTTGGCTACTTCTTAGGTCCCATTTTCTATGAGACCTCCATGCGCAGGAATTAACATTTGTTTCTTTTTCTCCTGTTAATCCATCTGTGTCAATTTTATTATTACTCCAACCATAAGAACTCAGTAGGGGTAGAGGGAGAAATTTCTCCTTCCCCAAGAAATGTCACCAGGCATTGCCATGTAATTAGCAACAATGCTGAACTGCCTGCATATTGAGGAAGAGAACTGGATAGTGATGTGATTTGCTATTACTATTATTATTGTTGGAAAACTCTAAGTACTGTAAAATATTATTACAATATTTAAATTGTGGATAGTGATTTCCAGAGAGGCCACAAGATCATACAGATTTTTCCTGTTTGGTACCCAGGCTAGGCTTTGTGCTTCTGATTCCAAGCACTGTGTAATTTCTGATGCACCCTGTTTTGTTTTCATCATGCCTCAAAGTATGGTATGAAATAGAGACATCCAGTGCAAGCTTTCTTAAATGACTTCCATGTCACTGACCCATCTGAAAACACAATACCCACCATTCCTTCTGGAAAACATACTAACTCTTTTCACAAGCTGAAGACTTGCAACTGAAATTCTTTCTAGAATCCTCTCATACTATTGCTCCACTAACGAAATCACTTCCAGCCCAGCTTTTGTCATAAACTAGGGCCTCTGCTGTACTCAAATGAACAAGTGCAGGGACTTCCCTGGTGCCACAGTGGTTAAGAATCTGCCTGCCAGTGCAGGGGACACAGGTTTGAGCCCTGGTCTGGGAAGATTCCACATGCCGTGGAGCACCTAAGTCCGTGCGCCACAACTACTGAGCCTGTGCTCTAGAGCCTGCGAGTCACAACTACCGAAGCCCATGCCTAGAGCCCATGCTCCACAATAAGAGAAACCACCACAATGAGAAGCCCGCACACCACAACAAAGAGTAGCCCCTGCTCGCTGCAACTAGAGAAGAGCCTGCACATAGCAATGAAGACCCAATGAAGCCAAAAGTTAAAAATTAAAAAAACAAAAACAAAAAACAAATGCAGACAGATTCAGACTTAGTGAAACATAATCCGTTTCAATTACAAAGTCTATCCTTCCATCCTAGCACTGCCTCTACTAGAACTAGCTGTTTGGAGGTAAAAATAAAAAGATCCTTTGGGTGGAAATGTGCAATGACTTTCTGGATCGCAATGTGGTGCCCACACCACATTGTCTGAGATTATCTGCGAGCTCAGACTTTCTTTTTTTTTTTTTTTTCTCGTCCCTCATCTGGCCATAGGGCATGTGGGGGATGTCTGATGGGCCACTTAATTTATGGGTATTCCTATTGGCCTCAGCAGGCTGAGTGGAACCTCTGTCCCTGTTTTCACTCATTTATTGTCTAAAATCCTTATGTTCAGTGAAATCGTTCTTAATCGTTGGGGCTCAGAGACCTCTCCACCACCTGCTCCTCTCACTAAGCTTGCTTCTGAGAGCTTATACTTTGATTTTCAGGCATGGTTATTTACATCTTGTCCATTTTCAGAAGCCATATTTCAAATCAGAATATAAATTCTATGGGAATAAGATTTTTGGCTTATTTTTAGTTCATACTTTATCTGCAGTGCTCCACACGTGGTCTGTCACATAGAAGGTGAGCAACAAGTATTTGCTAAATGAATTAATAAATGAACAAATTCCAAAAAGTCTTCACTAAACTCATGCATTTTTCTGGTGATAGAAGTAGTTATAAACTCCAAAATAGGATGCAGATTCTTCATTATAGACAGCTTCTCTGACACAAATCTTCATAAGTAAAACCGAAGCTCTGAAATCAAATGCATGAAACAATAAGATGGCAGCTTACTATAAATAATAATATACTATACAGCTTCTCACTGCATTAACTTTTTAGCTTTGAAAATATATAGCCAGTTGTAGATCACAGAGAAAGATTCTTCAATTCAGTAGATCCCTATAGCTTCAAATGAACCCTTTGGTGACTGATCCTTTACTAAGAAAGAAGGGGTAGAGGGAATAATAAGCCTTTCTGATTGCTAGTTTGTTTTCTATGATCTCAGGAGAAACCAAGGTATTCTTCATAATATGTTAACAGATGCTGTTTCCAGATCAGTTTTCTACTAACCTAGAGAAAATAGACATTAATTTGACTAGGAACGTTAAGACAGTCTTAAAAGCAAAAAGGTTATTTGATTTTCAATATCCTTTTGTCCTGTAGCTTGTGTATCATACACATCTGTGTCATGTAGATAAAATGAGGGAAAAAAAAGTGAGGAAGTGTGATGAAGAGGTTTTTTTGTTTGTTTGTTTGTTTTACTGGGCCAAGCCTGGAAGGGGCACACATTACTTCTGCTCACATTTAACTGTCTATAAATCAGGCACATGGTAACATCTAACATCAAGTAATGCTGAGAAATGCAGTATTCCCAGAAGGAGGAGGAAATAGGTTTGGTAAACAATTTCTGTCACAGAATGAAATATAAAAGTTAAAAGATTAGGAATTTTCTCACATTTGATTCTGTGAGTTTGTATTTTCTTCATAGTATACTTCTGCTGCCATCCTTTTTGCTACCATCATTTCTCCTCTCCTATATTTCCTTTATCCCCTCATTATCATGAAATTCCACAAATATCTATTTAGCAACTAATTAGTGGCAGCCCAACAAGTTCTGTATAGGGAGAGCTTAGGAGTGGCAGTCTGGTTAGAAGGGGAGCTAGGGGACTTCCTGAAGCATCTTATAGTGTAATTTCATTGTCTTATTAGATTCTATCATTATTTGGACTGGAATGGTGAATGAGGAGGCTGGTGGTATTTGAAGAAGGGGTTGAAATGTCTTCATGACTGCCCTTTGCCCTCATTTTTATTCAAGTTGACAATAAAGTAGGCACACTGTAATTCATATGCTCACATGCTCAATTCTGGGGCCCTAAAAATTTTCTCAAACTATGGTTTTAGCAAGCCATTTTATTCCTTTGAACTTTTAAGCCTAAGTATTTTCTACTACATTTTGAATGTAGAAAATGTTTAACAATCACAATATTAAGTATTAAATAAAATGTCGCCTATGCTGGTTTTATTTACTTATTACCTGCATCAAAATAAACATGTTTGTTTTATAGCAGAGTGTATACAAGTTAATGCAACCAGTAAGATAAGGTTTCATTTTTCAATGTGCTTAGAATATAATTACCACAACCTTTCTTTTGTTTTTAATGTGCTCATATCAAACTAAATCTTGCTAGCTGTTAATTTGAATGACCTTGAGTAAGATGAATAATGAAAAGAAAACTTTGTAACTATGATAATATTTTATAAAATAATTGTATGGAAGTCACACATTTCCAATGTTAAGCATATTATCTCTAGCTGATAGGCTTTAATGACTATGAAAGCCTAAGATACAGAAATGAGTGGTCCCACTTGAATAAAGAGGAATAATTATGTTCCTAAGAACCATCTTTCTTTTGTAGTTAGTGTGTATTTAGACATTAGTCTCTTAAAGAATGATAGATATTATTTCAAGGCAGTATTTTAGATACCTTGTTGACTTTTAAAAAGTATGACACTATTTGTTCCCCCAAATAGCTTAAATAGTTGGGAATATAAGCTATATAATTGTAAAATAAAACTGTTTAACATATAAATTATTTCAAGAGTAAATTAGTTAAATTGATAGATCAAAGGATGAAGATGTTTCTGTGAGCAAGGGATGGTCAGGGAAATCTGTACCCAATGCAAAGGAATTATCTGGGCCTTCAAGGATAACTTGTGTTTGTCTTGGTAGAGGGAAGAGAGGTCTCTTTCCTAGCAAAGGGGAAGTGTGTTAGTAAGGGTACGTACCTGAATATCAGGATGAGTCTGGAAGAAATATTAACCTAAAACATTTTGTTTGTAAATGACAAACACCCAACCTAAACTAACTTAAAGAAGAAATTTATTGTCTCACATAGCTATGAATTATGGCATTGCTGAATCCTGGGGCGTGAACAGTATAATTAGGACTCTCTCTCTCTCTCTTTCCATCTCTGGGATCCAATTTCTTCCATTCACTGATGTTTTCAGATAGGCTCTGCCTAAGTAGTAGGAAAGAAGGCAGCTATATACATATATACAACATTCATTAGAATATTAGATTTTAGAAAATTTGATTCTGCCATCTATCACTGAACTAATGATTGTGATCTGAGTGATACAGTATTGTGGTTTAGACTGGGATAATAAGCCCATTTCTCAAGTGGTGATAGAGGAAGATCCTACCTGAACTTTATGAAATGGGTTGTTCATGTAAAGATGGTTTCATTTACCATCAGACGAAGGCATCTTGGAAAGGCACAAAACGCCTGTATTCCTTACAGGAACATCTAGGGCACTAAACTGCCAAAGTAATGTTTCAAGGAGTATCTGGCAGTAATTTGGTGTCAGATTGTGGAAGATTTTAAGAACAAATATGTTTTCTTTTATCTTCTAAAAAATTAAGGTGATTTCTTTGGAATGAGCAGTGGTACTCTGAAGGCCATATATTAGGAAGATTAATCTGGCAGTAGAAGCAGAATAGATTGCAATAGGAGCCAACAGTAGCAAGAAGATGAATTTGAGGATTGCGATGGACATCTAAGGGTGATGTGACAAATCCCTGACCATGGCTAATGATGGTGGAAATAATGTGGAGGTTATATCTATATATCTGTACCTATATATAAACTTGCAAAAAAAACTACACTGACATGACCTATTGAATGATAGGACAAAAGAACTGGGGAGGTAGAAAACATTTTAAGGAAACTTCTAGAAAATAATTAGAACTAGAGTGAACTGGCAGTTAAGGAATAAAAATTTTGAAAATTCTTCCTCTCCATTCTTCTTGAGGCTGAATATTCTATTTCAAAACTAAACAGCTCCGTGCTTACATAAAAGCATTTTATTTTCATATGTGGTTCCCTTGAATTGCTCTAGGCTATTTCTCCTCTATCTAGTTTTTCCTTGTATGCGAGACTTAAACTCTTTTTTTATATCAGGTTTTTTGACTTGAAATCCTCGAGCGTTTTGTTCAGTTTGTACAGAAGTAGACTGAAGAGCCTGGTAATTTGAATGATATGGGAAAGAAATTAAGGCTCTGAATGGCAAATATCCAAACCTTTGTCTCTTGTGTTATGTACCTTGTCATTTTGACAGGAGAGAGTAGAATTGACATCCTTTTGACAAAGTAATAATAATATAACCAACTCCTCCCATCTCTTGGGGTTGTTTTGAGGCTCAAATGGATATAACAAGTGCACACATTTTGGAAGCTTAAATGTGAAGTATTGATATTTAATTATTTCATTTTACTTTGTGACTTTACTTCATCATAATGCAAGCTTATGTTTGGTGAGTTAATAGCTGAGATAGAAAGACAGGTTTGAGATTTCAATCTTTAGTGCCTTATCCCAATAATTGGCAAACAGTCTGCAGACTCTTTTTTACTCATGATAAATATGTTTAAGACATTGCATATTCTTAGCTATCTTTTCAAATAACAGGAGTGAAATGGACACAGGAATTTTGCCAGGAATTTATTTGGGCCAAGAAGGATGGCAAGAACTACCAGTCAATTCTATACAAAATACAATCAGTAAATTTAAGACCGTCCATATTTCAGATGTTTTATCTGTAAGGTATTTGTCAATACTTTGAATGGACTACAGTTGAATTTGCTCCTTCCTTTTACTGGGCAGTGATTTGGTTCGCAATAGGCAGACTGGTTTGTGGTTTCTACTTGTATGGTAGTGCAACATACATGAGTGATTTCTTGAAGGGAAATCACAAATTACTTGAAAAGATCAATACAAATCCAGCTTCAGATTTCAGTAACTGAGGTCAATTTAACATTTAGAATAACTGGGGGTATTGCTGGTTTATCTGCATTCTTTTGCATGGTTTTAAATGCTAAGGAAGTAAACAGAGAATAAAAATCCAGCCACTAAAAACTCCCTGCTTTCCTGAAGATGACTGTTTATATTTTCATCATTCTGCGGATTATTTAAACGTGTTTAAGTTGATACATAAGGAGATACACAAAGTAACAATTTTTAGAACACTTTCTGGAAGTCAGAGGTGTAAAGATATATTTGTGATGCATTCTCAGTGAATCACATTAAAAACCATCTCTGCAATATTGGAACTTTGAATCTGAATTTCTTAAAAACTCTTGAAAATGCATGCTTTGTAGCAAGACGTCTCTCCCTTGAAAGAGCAAGGTACTTTCTTGCTCTCCTTACTTGCTACTATTTCCCAGGTATCCTCAGCCCCTGTGTCAGACTTTAATGTTTTCCTGGTGTGTGCGTATCACCCCTATCCACCTGGCTACATGGTTACTAATATTTATAGATTCTGCACCTTGTTTGGATTATTCTAATCCTTTCCTCCTTTTGCAATAATTGAATTGGGAGATACACAGTAAGGTAAGCTCAGCTTTGGTGTCTTTTTCCGCTTGGAAAACATAATCCCAATAGATAGGTATTGAAAAACAGTCCCATTACCTCAGGGTCATAATATTAGTAATACAAGCTTAATAAAACCAAGGATTTGTTATCAGTATATTCTGTCCCTATAGAGCACAAAACTGAAGATAGGGAATCAGCTCACCTTATATAAATAAGAGTTTCACAGGTTGCCAGCTGGCAGTCACTTGCCAAAGGCCCCTGTTACCCACCTCCCTGCTCCCCAGAGCAGATAAGAGGTTTGGGCAGAAGATGACAGACTATCACTACTTGCCATATGTCAAAACTTGTGTTATCATGTTTACTGTATTTTCAGACCTATGAAAATGCATTACTGAAGATGCGAAGGTGTGGAAGCCAAACTAACCACAAAAGGAGGGATGCTGTGGAGATGAGAATTTGTAAAGCCTAAATTAGACTGACCTATTGACTTGTATTATAAGACAACCTGTATTAGTGTTAGTTGCCAATATCTATAAACAGAGGGAATCATAACAGTAACAGGGACAAAAGTATTAGTAGTCAAAAACTGAGTTCCATCAGTTGCCCCATCACTCTAGCAGTTATATATATGTGTGTGTGTTTGTATGTGTGTCGAGAGAGAGAGAGACAGAGAGATAAATATACAGATCTAGAGAGAGAGAGAGCTATAGAATTTATACACAGAGAGAGAGAGTGCCTGAGTGCTCTGTGTCTGAGTGTGTGTGTCTGTGTAACAGGAGGCTGGGATAATTTTAGAGTCTAAAAAAAGTCACTTTCAAGGAAAAAAAAGTAAAGCAAACATTCTAGTTAAACATGACTGGTGATAAAACCAGAATCTCATGTTTCTAAACATTTAAAAAATTTTTTTTATAGAAGTAGAGTTGATTTACAATGCTGTGCCAATCTCTGCTATGCAGCAAAGTGACTCAGTTCTACACATAGAGACACTGCCTTCTCATATTCTTTTCCACTATGCTCTATCACAGGATATTCAGTACAGCTCCCTGTGCTGTACATTAGGACCCTGTTGCCTATCCATCCCAAATGTAATAGTTTGCATCTACCAAGCTCAAACTCCCAGTCCATCCCTCTCCCTCCCCTCCCTCCCCTTGACAACCACAAGTCTGTTCTCTATGTCTATGAGTCTGTTTCTGTTTTGTAGGTAGGTTCATTTGTGCCATATTTTAGATTCCACATATAAGTGATATCATATGATATTTGTCTTTCTCTTTCTGACTTAGTTCACTTAGTATTATAATCTCTAGTTGCATCCATGTTGTTGCAAATGGCATTATTTCATTCTTTTGATGGCTGAGTAGTATTCAATTGTATCTATGTACCGCATCTTCTTTATCCATTCATCTGTCAATGGCCGTTTAGGTTGTTTCCATGTCTTGACTATTGTGAACGGTGTTGCTATGAACATAGGGTGCATATATCTTTTTGAATTATAGTTTTGTCCAGGTATATTCCCAGGAGTGGGATTGCTGGATCATATGGTAATTCTATTTTTAGTTTTCTAAGGCAGTGGTCCCCAACCTTTTTGGCACCAGGGATTGGTTTTGTGGAAGACAATTTTTCGACAGACAGGGGGGTGGGGAGATGGTTCAGGTGGTAATGCAAGTGATGGGGAGCAACAGATGAAGCTTTGTTCCCTCCTCGTCAATCTTTTGGAAGAGTTTGAGGAGAATTGGTTTAACTTCTTCTTTGGTAGAATTCACCTGTGAAGCCATTTAGTCCTGAATTTTGTTTGTAGGAAGTTTTTTTAATTACAGATTCTATTTCACTTCTAGTGATCGGTCTGTTCAAATTATCTATTTCTTCTTCATTCAATTTTGCTTTCTAGAAAGCTGTCCATTTCTTCTAAGTTGTCATATTTGTTGGCATATAATATTCATAGTGTTCTCTTTCGGTTTTGTGTATTTCTGCATATCAGTTGAGATTTCTCCTTTTTCATTTCTTATTTTGCTTATTTGGGTTCTCTCTCTTTTCGTGAGCCTGTCTAGAGGTTTGTCAATTTTGTTTACCCTTTGAAAGAACCAGCTCTTGGTTTTATTGATTTTTTTCCTATTTTTAAAATTTCCTCCCTGATCTCTATTATTTCCTTCCTTCTGCTGACTTCTGGTTTGTTTGTTCTTCTTTTTCTAATTCTTTTAGGTGATAAGTTAGGTTTTTTACTTGAGATTTTTCTTGTTTTTGGATGAAGGCCTGTATCACTATGAACTTCCCTCTAGGAACTGCTTTTGCTGCATTCCATAGATTTTGTATGGTTGTGGTTTCATTGTCATTTGTCTCAAGGTATTTTTTAATTTCCTTTTTGATTTCCTCATTGACCCATTGTTTTGTTTTGTTTTTTAACATCTTTATTGGCATATAATTGCTTTACAATGGTGTGTTACTTTCTGCTTTATAACAAAGTGAATCAGCTATATGTATACATATATCCCCATATCTCTTCCCTCTTGCATCTCCCTCTCACCCTCCCTATCCCACCCCTCTAGGTGGTCACAAAGCACTGAGCTGATTTCCCTGTGCTATGTGGCTGCTTCCCACTAGCTACCTATTTTACATATGGTGGTATTTATAAGTCCATGCCACTCTCTCACTTCATCCCAGCTTACCCTTCCCACTGCCTGTCCATTTCCCACTCCCCAAGTCCTTTCTCTACATCTACGTCTTTATTCCTGCCCTGCCCCTAGGTTCTTCAGAACCTTTTTGGTTTTTTTTAAGATTCCATATATATGTGTTAGCATATGGTATTTGTTTTTCTCTTTCTGACTTACTTCACTCTGTATGACAGACTCTAGGTCCATCCACCTCACTACAAATAACTCAATTTTGCTTCTTTTTATGGCTGAGTAATAGACCCATTGGTTTTTTAGTAGCATGTTATTTAGTCTCCAAGTCATCGTTTTTTCTCGTTTCTTTTCCTGTGGTTGATTTCTAGTTTGATGCCATGTGGTCAGAGAAGATGCTTGAATTAATTTCTGTACTCTTAAATTTGTTGAGGTTAGTTTTGTGCCCTAGGAAGTGGTCAATCCTAGAGAATGTTCTGTGTGCACTTGAAAAGAATGTGTATTCAGTTTTTTTTTGGATGTAGTGTCCTGAAAATATCAATTAAGTCTACCTGTTCTATTGTATCATTTAGGACCTCTGTTGCCTTATTGATTCTCTAGCTGGAAGATCTGTCCATTGATGTGAGTGGGGTGTTAAAGTCTCCTACTATTATTGTATTCCTATTTATTTCTCCCTTTAAGTTTGTTAGTATTTATGTATTTGGGTGCTCCTATATTAGGTGCATATATGTTGATGAGTGTAAAACCCTCTTCTTGTATTGATCCTTTTGTCATTATATAGTGTGCTTCTTTATCTTTATAGCCTTTACTTTAAAGTCTAGTTTGTCTGATATGTGGGGCTTCCCTGGTGGCACAGTGGTTGAGAATCTGCCTGCCAATGCAGGGGACACGGGTTCAATCCCTGGTCCTGGAAGATCCCACATGCTTTGGAGCAGCTAAGCCCATATGCCACAACTACTGAGCCTGTGCTCTAGAGCCTGCAAGCTACAACTACTGAGCCTGCGTGCCACAAGTACTGAAGCCCATGTGCTTAGAGCCCGTGCTCTGCAACAAGAGAAGCCAACACAATGAGAAGCCCACTCACCACAACAAAGAGTAGCCCCTGCTCACTGCAACTAGAGAAAGCCCGCACACAGCAAAAAAGATCCAACACAGCCATTAAAAAAAAAAAAAAAAAAAGCTGCAACTCCTGCTTTCTTATCATTTCTGTTTGCGTGAAATATCTTTTTCCATCTCTTCACTTTCAGTCTATGTGTGTCCTTTGTCCTAAGGTGAGTCTCTTGTAAGCAGCATATTATAGGCTCTTGTTTTTTTTTATCCAGTCTGCCTGTCTATGTATTTTGATTGGAGCATTCAATCCATTGGCATTTAAGGCAATTATTGATACATATGTGTTTATTGCCTTGTAAACCTTGTTTTCCAGTTGATTCTTTGTTTCTTCTTTGGCCCTTTTTCTGTTTTTCTTTTTGTGGTTTGATGGTTTCCTTTTATTTTATGCTTGTGTTCTCTTCCTTTAGGTTTTCTGTGAAGCTATTGTATGTTTTTGATTTGTGGTTGCCCTGTTTTTCAAGTATGTTAACCCCTTCCTATATCTGCTTGCTTTGGGATAGTCATAGGCTCAAACACATTCTTTAAAAAAAAAAGAAAAAAGAATCGGCATTTTCATACTCTCCTTCCCCATATTTTATGATTTTGATGTCCCTTTTTACATCTTCATGTTTATCCCTTTTGCTCCTGATGTTTATCATTGCTTTCACAAATAGGTTTTTTTGTTTTTTTTCTTTTTGGTCTGTATACTGGCTAATTTAAGTGATTTACTTGTCAATTGTGATCTCCTCCTTCCTATTTCTTCTTGCTTCTTTTCTATTTAGAAGTGACCTTTCAATATTTCTTTTAGGATAGGTTTAGTATTGCTGTAGTCTTTTAGTTTTTATTTGTCTGATAAATTCTTTATTTCTCCTCCTATTCTAAATGATTATCTTGCTGGGTAGAATATTCTAGGTTGCAGAATTTTCTCTTTCAAGACAATATATTTTGCTACTCCCTTGAGGCCTGCAGTGTTTCTGTACAGAAATCAGCTGATAGCCTTATGGGGGTACCCTGGTGAAGAACTCTGTTTTTCTCTTGCTGCCTTTAGAATCCTCTCTTTATCTTTAAATTTTTCCATTTTTATTATAATATGTCTTGGTGTAGGTCTGTTTGGGTTCATCTTGTTTGGGACCCTCTGTGCTTCCTGTATGTGGATATCTGTTTAGGTTTGGGAAACTCTCATCTCTGCCTCTTTTCTCTTTCTTCTCCTTCCAGACTCCCTATTATGTGTAGATTAGCCCACTTTATATTATTCCATAGGTCTCTTATATTGCTTTCATTTTTTTTTAATTTGGCTTTCTGTCTGCACTTTTGATTGGGTAATTTCCACTGGTCTATTTTCCAGGTCACTTACTTTTTCTTCTGCATTATTCATTCTGCTATTAATTGCCTTGAGCTCAGCTTTTGTCTCAGCAAATGAATTTTCTAATTTTTCTTGACTCCTTATAGTTTCTAGTTCCTTTTCACAGTAATCTGCATTTCTGCTGACAGCCTTTCTTAATTCCTTCAGTATTTTCATTACTGCCTTTTGAACGTGGTGTCTATTAGACTGAAGAGGGCTGTTTCAGTGTTTGTTTCTTCAGGGGAATTTTTCTTGGTCTTTTAACTGAGAGTGGTTCCTCTGCTTCTTCATTTTGCTTATATGTCTCTTACTCTGTGAGTTTAGAAGAAACAATTATCTACTAGACTTGGAGGGCTGTTTACAAGCAGGAGTGTCCATGAGTAGCTTGTGTGGGTTTAATATTTTTTTTTGACACAAGGGCTGTTTTTGGTTTCGATGCTTGATGTCACTTTCCTCAGCACGTGCCGGCTGTTATTCCCTTGATAGGGGGTGTGCAGATGCACAGGTGCACACTCCCAGGGAGGCAAGGGCAGCGGTTGGCTCCTGGTGGTGGGTCCCTCTGCAGTGACAGCAATGGGTTGCACATCCCCCAGGGAAGTTAGACCCAGATTGTGAGACCCTAGAGGGCGGCAGCAGGTCACGTGCTCCGGCAGAGATGGGGACAGTGGTTGGCACCTAGTCGCGGGTCCCTCCTCAGCAGCTGCGGGGGCCATACACACTCCCGGGGAAGTTGGCCCCAGATCGCAGGACCCTCGGCAGTGTCAGGCAGTGCTGGCTCCCAGGAAGGTGGGGGCAGTGACCTGCACCCCTGCTCAGAGGACCCTTGGCATGTCCGCATCTGCCTCTGGAGTCTGAGATGGTAGCTGCAGCTCACGCCTGCCCCTGTAGCTCGATAACATAGGATCCCTCTCACCCTCCATTACTCAGGTTCCCTCTCCCCGTCACTCACCTAGGCTCCATCTCACCCTCACTCACACAGGGTCCCTCACAACCTCTCTCACTCAGACTACGTCTCTCCCTCCCTCACTCAGACTTCCTCTCACCTTCCCTCACTCGGGCTCCCTTTGACTCTCACTCACCTAGACTTACTCTCACCCTCTGTCACTCAGGCTCCCTCACTCCCTCCTTCACTCAGGCTACCTCTCATCCCCTCTCACTCAGTCTCCCTCTCACCCTCCATCACTCAGGCTCTGTCTCTCCCTCCCTCACCAAAAAATAAAATTTTTTTTCATTGCACACTTAAGGTTAGTGCATTTTTTGCTCATTTCAGTATGTATTTTTTACATCAACAAAGTTTAAAATGTTTTTCAAAATCATAACCTTTTGACTGGAGGAATTTTAGCATAAAATAGTGAAGAATGGTGTAGTAGAAAGAAAATAGGATGTAAGACTAGGCTTATGTAATGTCTCTTTTTTTAGAAGACTCTGATCTTCATAAAGCCTTTTTATTTCTCTTGATTTTGTTTCAAAAGTTCCTGAGTTCTGATCCTCAGGCTATTCACTACAAAACGAAGTGTAGATTGAGCAATTATCAGATCAATTTTATTAATGTGCAGTGTAGTCCCAATCACCTTCCAACCAGAAATGAAAAATTTCCATATTATTCTGTTAATGCCTTCCCAGATTTCATGATTGCATGAAATTCATGAATACGATATTTCTTGTAGACTGTAACCTATACTTATGCATAAAACCAGTTTCTGTTCTTTGAAAGGCCAGGATTACATTTTGGAGAATTCCTTAAAATTATCTTACAATTTATTAGTAATTGGAGATAACAACATATGTTCTGGGATGCTTTGATTTTACGTCAGCCTTTTTTTTGATTCTTAAAAATGAAATTACATTATTGATTAACAGAAGGTGACTACTGTGCCTTTATGATATCCAAAACAATAAGCAAATCAGAGAAGATAGGAGACTTTGGTAAAATTTACAGTTTATATTTCATTCATTCATTTATTCACGTATTCATAAAGAAAATATTTAAGGAGCACTGAACTTAGCTTCAGACGCTAATAAAGAATCTGGAAGGTCAAAGAAGAATGAGATGCAGAAGTTTCCCTCAAGTAGCTCACGGTCTGAATGATAAATGGAAACATTAAAAGACAGTTACAATAATAAATGATGGAATGTCTTAAGTAAATAGGTAAGGGAATATAGCAGACAGTGAAGATACTTATTAGGTATATAGTTATATGGGTGCATTTTAGTTTTAGAAATAATCCTCCTTTTCTGTTACGATTTCAGAGCTTTTTACTAAATTATAATCATAATGAATGAATTATATGTATTCTAATAGAACTGTTTAGTTGGTAAAATAAACTAGTCTTGCAAAGACTGTAAGTCATGTTGAGAATAAATATGCCTAAATCATGTTAGAATCATCAAAGTCATTTAATTCAAATTATTATAAAAGTATAAACACTTGATAGTTCCAAATTTCATTACCAACTTCATTAGCTGACATTTCATTTTTTATGAGAACTAGCTTTAAATTTGTATTACATAATGAATAATTCTGTGCACTCAAGAGAACCACTTTTATAAGGGGTAAATAGTAAGTCAGAGTCTGGCAAATTACAAAGTTTTTGTTGTTGTTAGGATGTCATATTATTACATTAAAAGGATTATAAGACCATAGCCCAGTTTAAAGTGTGTAGGGAAAAATCATAGTTATTGTACAAGGTTGGCATGCCTGATAGCCAGGAAGGAAATAATGTCAGGTTTTTATGGTTGAAGAGAGCTCACGGCATGTAATGCACATTTACCACGTCAGGAAACTCTCAAAACCTGCCTTCATAGGTTCAATCCTGGGAGGCAGCTAAAGCTGAAGTGTCATAGAAATGTAATGATCAGCTCCCAAATTAAATTATGATTTTTAATGTAGAATTAATTGAGATAAATGATTTTGTTGCAAGTAAGGCAAAGGGTATGTAACTACCAGAAGAAGTAAATAAAATACTAATATTTGGCCTATCCAAAGAAAATCTACCTTGGAAAATTAGGCCCTAGTCTGAACATTACAAAGTCTTAATTTTTTTCATTTATTTTTATATAATTAATCTAACTTTTAAAATATACCATTTATATCTACAAACTAATATATCCACCTTTTTGGATTTTCTATCATAATGGATTTTCAATCATAATATGATGTTTTTAGTGCTTTTATATCTTGTACTGATAACCTTACCGTATTTCTCTAACAAATACTATGTATACTCATTGAAATTTAATATTCTATAGTGGACATAAGTCTCTAATTTAAAAATTCACTCTATTACTATTAAATATACATTGTTGCAATTTCAATGAACATACACTTGATCAATGCAAGTATAATATTGATTTTGAAAAATGATTATTCAACTAAAAAAATGAACTATTATTGGATTTGTGTTTTTCAATGACACAATATACAATTGAACACTTTTATCATATTTGCAAAATAAATACATTATTTGTTGAATGAATGACCAAAATAAATAAATAAATAAATGGAATTTAAACTTTATTATGTATAGCATACATACGTAAGTATGAACATAACACACATGCATCGCTCAGTTTATTTTCACAAACTGATCAACACCGTGTTATAGGCCCCACATCAAGAAACAAACCATTCTAAATGCCTCCAGAAATTAGTCTCTTGCTCCTTTCCAGTCAACATCCTGTGCTCAAAGGTAACTACAAATCAATGGGGGTATTAATAATCTTTTTTTATAATTAAGATTATAGCTTTAATCATTAAATCTGCTATTGAATTTCAGAAACTCCCTCAGCTTTTACCTCCTTTAATATCAGCTCATGTGGTTCCCCAAATCTGGGCATTGTTAGAATAAATTTCACAATGGAGCAGGACCTCCCTGTTGTTACAGAAATAAGTGCTTTAGGAGAAGATTTCAAGTTGCAAGGTATCTGAAAATATTGATAGCTCCCAATTTCTGGGTTATTAATATGTGTCAGGCACCATGATGAGCACTTTACTATGCACTATGTAAATCTCACGACAACCTTCTGAGGTAAATATTATTATACCAAATTATATGTGAGACAATTGACAATCAGCAAGAATATATGACTTCCTTATAATCAAACATGTATTAGGAGGTAAGGCCAGAATTCAAATCGAAATCCACCCCAACGTAAGTGTACTAAGTACTATACTAACCTCCCTTCATGCAATGCTTCATTTTTTTCTACAAAAATAAGAATATCACATATATAAGGCTCCTTACCTCATAACAGACTTAGTTAAAGCTATAATTTAATCTTCACTATTTATTCTCTCTAATGAATTAGATAATTTCACCTAATTGGATATAGCATAAAAGTGAAAATAATGATTCTCTGTAGTCTTTTTTACCCTTTCATTTGAAATATTAATTTCAATAGTCTAAAAAAATGGTATTGCTGTTTTGAAATACCCATGATATACTTTGTTTCATTTCATGATTTTATTGTCTGAAGAGTTTTTGATCCATGGTTTCACAATTTAATTTTTCTTTGTCCTAATGATTACATGCATGTGGGATCATATTTTATAAAATTAAAACACATTTTTTTATCATCTTAAAACCTAAGACACAAAACTAGATAAGATGAAATTAAATATGTTTAGGAACTATGTGTTTTAATATCATAAAAATGCTAAATCCTTTCTAGGCCACTTCTATCATTATTAATGATAGCACTTACTTTTTCTTGAGTACATCAGCTTTGGAAGGTTCTTTATTTACTTGACAAAGAAATTTATCACAATATGGATCTCAACAAACGTTCAACCTAGTTAAAAAGCTATGACAAGCAAAATAATATGTGAGAATATATGCAGTGTGCAAACCAGTTGCTCTAAAAGATTCTTCATGCCACAGGATCTCAGAGAGGGAAGAGTCTTGCTGGTGCTATCTATAAGGGAAGGAGCACAGAGGAGTTGGGATAAGAGCTAGAATTTATAAAAGTAGAAACTAAATGTACAGCATTCCAGAAAGAAGGAACAACTGGGGCATTTTTTAGGAGAAAAATGGCAATGGCTTTAGCCAAATTTTAATGTTAATCTGACAAGCATCATAAGAAAGAGACTGGAAGAGGAAAAACTTTAGACAAGAGCACTGGTTATACAATTATTATTATTGTAACCCTGATGTGACATGATGAAATTCTGAGGATATAATTACTTTTCAAAATGATGATCTACCTACAGAGGTAATAGGTGCTTCTTGGCTCTTTTCTTTTTAAAATTCTAGTTGAATAAAAGACTGTCCGGAAGGCCAAAAATTATACTAGGGGAAAATAAGTAAAGATAAAAGAAGAACCCTGGTAAAGAGGTAAGAATTTGGGGCCAACATTTTAAAATGTTTTAGTCTGAAATGAAAGCTAACCATGAGCAAGGAATACTGGATATTAAATAACGAGTGTAACTTGTATCCTAAGAGCTTCCTTGGTGGATGATCATGTATCTTTACATTCCTGTTATTAGCATAATACCTGACACATAGTACATGCTGAAGAACTCTTAGCTGTTGAAGTAACTTAAAACAAATGACTCCTTAAATGATGGTACGGATTTTCCTCTCATGAGGGAGAGATGCAATATGTACAACAGAGTGGGTATATACCATCAGGGGCATATACAATGTGCTGTGGGCACCAAAGGAGATAAGGAAGTACAGTGGTAGGGACCTAGGGAAGGTTAAATCAAGGGTGTAGATTTTTAACTAATTCACTAAATACAAACAAGATGGAGAAAGGGTATAGTGTGAGTAGGGCATTTTAGACCTGAGTTACAGAGCAAATATTTAGTGAAGAGGCCTATTAACGTGAATTAATAAGACAAGAATTTATTATTCATTTTCTTAATGCATTAAATGATCCATCTCTTTTCTGATTTTATGAACTTTATTTACAACTTAAAGACCGCAGTAATGAAAAATTAGAATATGTCCTGATTTTGATATTTTTCTTTTAAGAACAGTCTAACATACTTTCCTATTTGTGTGATATAAAAGGGCAAATATCACTGAAGTCCCAATTAATAAAATTTACAAATAAAAGTGAGGAAAGCAATTTAACAATGACTAAGGAATAAGTGAAATACATCTGGGATTCACCTGTAATCATTTAGCAAATAGTAACCAATAACTTTTGTCAAGAACTGTGCTAAGTACTGGGGATTAATCCCTGAAAAAAATGCATAAAAATGTTATAGCCATTGGACCTGCCTCCTGCTGTTTAAATTACTCTGTAATGAAGATCTACTCTTTCTATCTGTATAGCATCTCTTCCTCCTTTCTCACGTGATAGAGCTATGTATATATTTAATGAACCTTAAACCAAGATACCAGGACAGAAAGCATTTGGAGTCATCTTATTGCTGTCATCAAAATTCTGCCCATGAATTTTGAACATTGAGATTCTGAAAATGAGTGGAAATTCTCCAAAATGTATGAAAGAAAACTCTCTTCGGTGAGAGACAGTAATGAAAGTAAAGCTAAAAGATTGAAGGATAGAAAGATAGTGTCTGTTGAGAGTGTCAGAGAGACCTCGTTTAAACACTTAGATCTAACAACAGAAATATTACCATCCCTGAACTTTCCAGTTACATGAAGCAATGGATCAATAAAGTCCCTCTGTTCTTAAACTATTAGGAATTAGATTTCTACCTTTAAAAACTAAAATATCCTTGACTCTATAAAATCTAACATATGTCACCTATAATTGTAAACACACACTTATATACAGCATATAAATAATTATATAAATTAGCTTATCAAGTAGAGTAAAATGAGGGAAACAGTGAAGACTTACACGAGGAAGTAACATTTAAGCATAGACCTTGATAACATTAAAATAGTAGCAGCTTTTTTTTCTGATCAGTCCTTGCACAACCTTTGTTAAACTTATTTCTTGGATTTCTTAAGTTATGTGATTTCCAGTAGTATTATGTTTTATTGCATTTTCTAATTAATATATATAAACAGTTTGTGTATTTTTCATATGCGCAACATTACTAAATTCACCGTTCAGTTATAGTAGTGAGATAAAACCCACTTGGTCCTAAGGTTTTATCAGTTTTATATCATCCTGGATTTAATTTTCTAATATTGAATTTAAGACTTCTGTGTCTAAGGGTCTGAGAATATTGATCTGTAATTTTCTTTTCTTGAAATATTGTAGCCAGTTTTGATATCATTGCTCTGTTGGCCTCAGAAAATATTTCTTCTCTGTTTTCTAAAAGTGTCTGAGTAAGCTTGTTTCTATTACATTACTAAATGTTGGACAGAACTCACCAGTGAAACTATCTGGTGATAGAGTTCAGTTTGTGGAGAGTTTGTAATTCCAGAGTCCATTTCTTTAAGAGATGAGGCCACTCCAGACAGTTCCTTGTGTTTTACGTTTTATTTCATAAAATGGTGTATTTCAAAGAATTTATACATTTTCTTCATGTTGTCACATTTATTGGCTTACAATGATTCACAGTCGTCCTTCACATCATAATATCTTCATGAGATGTTGTGAAGTTTCCTCTTTCTGGATATTGGTTATTTCTCTTTTCTCTTGATCAGTCTTGCTAGAAATTTACCGATTTTATTAATCCTTTCAATAAAACAACTTTTACGTTTGCTATGTCATTTTTCTCTTGATTTCTACTTATTCCTTTATTATTTCCTTTTGGATGTCTATTTTAGGGGAACAATTTTCTTTTTTTTATAGCTTTTGAGGTAATATGGGTTATTCACTTTTAAATATTTTTCTTTTTTAATTTATGCATTCGAAGCTATATTTTTCCTTCTACACACTGCTTTAACTGTATACCATGAATCTTGATATCTTTTTAAAATTATTGTTTAATTTCATTCTCTGCATATTTTTTGCTTCTTTATTGCAGACCTACAGATTGCTTACAAAAGTATTGCTTGATTTCCAAGTGTTTGTGTATTTTCCAGGTATTGTCTTGTAATTGATTTTCAGTTGAATGACATTATGGTCAGCATAATCCATATTATGTGTGCTACCTTTGAAATCGGTTTCACTCTGAGTCTTCCCATAGCTGCTTCCTCAGTATCCATTCTCTGCCTGTGTAGCTCATGTTTTAACCAAGATCCCAAGATAAACCATGCACAGAATTTGGGGGAATCTTTCTGTGTGGTCCCCCCTACTTTAGTAACTTACATCACTACCATCTTTGTTCATCTTAGCATCCCTGAACTCCAATTTGTATTTCCTCCATCTAGTGAGACTGTCCCTTACTGCTTCATACACCATACTGACATGTTCGAAAATTGTCCTCAAGGCAAACTCAGCATAAATGTGAAGCTCATTTTGTATACTACCTTTCTTTCAATAATTCTAGTACTATGCTATCAACTGTTTGATATCAGTAAAGAGTATTTTAATTTTATTTGTCATTTATATCATCCAGCTGTATAGTTGCTTATAGTGTGAGGAGAATCTAATATGAATTACTCCATTTTAGAGCAATTTGTCCTGAGCCTAATTCCGAGACTGGGTAGATTAGCCACATAGAGCAAACTACCTAGAAAATTCAATTCTTTAGTATTTTTTCTTGTATAGAAAAAGTCTGGAAAGGGTGATAGATTTTTTAGGAGAGAGGGAGGTTAAAAATAAAAGTTGGGTTAAAATTCACAAGATCAGGACTTCCCTGGTGGTGCAGTGGTTAAGAATCCACCTGCCAGTGCAGGGGACACGGGTTCAATCCCTGGTGCGGGAAGATCCCCCATGCCACGGAGCAGCTAAGCCTGTGCGCCACAACTACTGAGCCTGCGCTCTAGAGCCCGTGAGTCACAGCTACTGAAGCCCGCGTGCCTAGAGCCCATGCTCCGCAGCAAGAGAAGCCACCGCAATTAGAAGCCTGTACACTGCAATGAAGAGTAGCCCCCACTGGCTGCAACTAGAGGAAGCCCGTGCACAGCAACAAAGACCCAATGCAGCCAAAAAAAAAAAAAAAAAAAAAAAAAAAGTAAAAATGAAAAAAAAAATTCACAAGGTCAATTAAACTTAAGTTTAATGTAGGAAAAAAATAACTCTCAATACTGAGGCAAAACTAATCATTTACCAGGAGCATTTTGGCTATGATTTAGCATCTGGAAGTAAAGGTCACTATGCAAATCATAGCCAAAACTAATCATTTACCAGGAGCATTTTGGCTATGATTTAGCATCTGGAAGTAAAGGTCACTATGCAAATCATAGCCAAAACTAATCATTTACCAGGAGCATTTTGGCTATGATTTAGCATCTGGAAGTAAAGGTCACTATGCAAATCATAGCCAAAACTAATCATTTACCAGGAGCATTTTGGCTATGATTTAGCATCTGGAAGTAAAGGCCACTATGCAAATCATAGCCTTCTCTCTATACGTCTCCAGCCACTTCCCCTTCCCTTTTTCTTTTCTTTCTTTTTCCCTGATGATACTATCAGCCTTCAGAAAGAGTTAAGGTAAAGGTTCTGTTTTCTTATTATTTATTCTTATTTTTATTATTTTATTTTAAAAATTGTTTACCTATGTGGTTGGCAGTTCAAATGGGCAGATTGTTCACATTTAATTCATCAAGTTGCAAACTTTTGCCTTCTTTTATTCTATCTGTACCATTTTTCAACTAGTGTATTTGTCTTCTCAGAATGAAACAGCATATGAGATAGAAAGATACCTTGAAATGAGAATACTCTATATATTTTAGCAATTCTTAGGAAATAGTTACACTGAGTAATTCCAAATAAGTGCCAAATAAGCTCATAAGTGCTTTTAAAAAAATCAATGCTTAAATCCCACGCCGTTTGTTTGTACAGCAATTGACAACTGAGAAAATGTAAAGTAGGTAGTTGCAAATTTTCAGGGAGTCACTTTCAGCCATTAAGATCTCAGTAAACATTTCCCTTACTAAGTAATTGAGAAAATGCTTATGAATATTATCAGTAAGTGATTGGCCAGCCATTAAACCAACTCAAAAATAAAATAATTATGCTATAGTAGACATTGTTACATATTATCTGTTTTAGCTTACATTAAAAGATAATATTTTTTCTCATTCCTAAGCTATGCATCTTGGACTATGCTCATTTCTGAGCTATGCATCTGGCAGGAACAGTAAATGTTTCTGTGTATAGGGGTTGTAGGGGAGCAAAACTTGCCACCCCAAAATGTCTCTTTGGCATGTGTTTTATTTCAAGCTGAAAACAGTCCAAGCCCAAAAGACTCAGAAAGAAACTTTGACCTTACCCCTGTCTAAAAGAATGTAAATAGAGGACGTATTCCAGGAAGGGAACTATCACCATAGATAACTATAATATAAACTAGCTATGGTAGGCAGGGAGGAAGCTAACAAAGTTTGTTAAAATTCCTCCCTGTGTCCCATTGTCTCTGCCTGGCCCAACAAACACTTGTTTACCAAACATTTGCTTTTCCATCTTCATGTGGATGGCCTTCCTCTCCTCTGAAGTCCCAAACCACTACCCACAACATCCTCTTTTGCTGAAGATGGCATTTAAGGTTAGGATCTCAGCCGTTTTGGTGAGTTATGCAGTTTTCCTGGGTCTCTCCCATGTGTACACGTTATCAAACTTTTGTTTGATTTTTCTCCTGTTAATGTGCCTCGTGTCAATTTAATTCTTAGACCAGCCAGAAGAACCTAGAAGGATAGAGGAAAATTTCTTCCTCTCTGACAGGGTGATAATCTATATATAAAGATAGTAACTTTTATATGCCAGTACCTCTAGATTATATTACATTTCATAGTAATAAGGTTCCCAATGTTACTCCAAAATTTTGCTAAGGTTCAACTGTTAACACATTTATAATCTGTAGTCCCCACTTTTAGATACACCTGGAAGTAAATTGATGGTCAAAGTTCTTTCAGGGTGATAAAGTCTTTGCGTTGGTTGCCTATAATTGCCAGTGTATCTCATAGCTTCTTAGATTGAAATAATCTTTGTAGGGGAGGAAAAGTAATTTTCCCTCTACCCTAGGTTTTTGGCTAAGACCCACCCCCCCATTAAAAAAAAAAGCATTAATAGGAGAAAAACAAAGAAAAGTTGAATAACATGGGTACTTTCTGTATACATGGGAAATTCCCAAGAAAACTGAGTAACTCCTCAAAATGGCCCACACCACCACCTTGAATACCATCACCAACAAAAGACAAAAGACCATGTTGAAGGGGAGGGAAGCCAGTTATGGGAGGTTACCTGGCAAAGCACTGTAAACAAAGATATAGTTGTTTTACAGATTTAAGTTGGTTGCCTTCTCCACTGATGAGAGTTTCTAGAGATTTAGCCATGACCGTCTTCCTAGTATGAGAGAGAGAGAACCTTATAAATGGAGATTTCCCTTATAAATGTAAAATGACACTTTCAGAAGGGTAACTTCTACTTGGTTTTTAGAGACTCTCCTATGCCTGCTGTTTCTTAAAAATAATCAGCTAAAGATAATCCTTATGCCAAAGACAAATATTTTGTGGTGATGTATTCTGCTCCCCTTCATCCTCAAAAGTAGAGTGAAATATCCTTCCATCTTAATGTGAAAATTTAAGGCGTTTTGAAGCATATTCAATTAAGAGTAGGGTTGAAAGTCCAGGAAAACTTTTAAAGCATTCTTAACTTCCTTTCAAATTGTGACTCAAATCGATTTCTATGCTAAAATGTCTCATTGTTGGACTCACATAGTAGCAATGGAGGGCCTACATATTCCAACAGAAAGGGGAAAATTGCTTGAACTGATGCAACAATAAAGGATATATACAAATGCCCAATAAACAAACAACATCTCCAAACATAATTAATTAGGTGATACAAATTAAAATGACAATGAAACAAAATTTCAAACCTTTACTAAGGCTAACATTAAAAAAGAAAGCTAACAGTCCCAGGCCCTGGTAAACATGGGTAGTGGGAGTTTCTCAGACTTTCTTAAAGGATGTGTATAGTGATACAACAACTTTGGAAAACTGGTTGGTGTTTACCTATAAAATTAAACATATATGTACCCTATGACCCTGGGGTATTTAAAAGGAAAAAGGATATGTCATCAAAATGACTTATATAAGAATGTTACCGTCATTGTATACATAATCAAAAGCTGAAAAGAACCCAAATGCCCCTTTAAAGAAGAAAAATTAATAAATGTTGATATATTCATAGAATGGAATAATAACCAGCAATATAAAGATACAAACTATTGATACAAAGTAATTACATAAAAGAGGAAAAAGAAGCCAAGACAAAGAGTTTCTACTTAAATTTCATTTATATGATATTAAGAAATAAAGGCAATCTACTGTTACCGAAAACTCGGCTTCTCTACATGGGTGCCGAATTGAATCTCAGAGAGTTCTGGATGAAGTAGAAAAGGATAGCTTTATTGCTTTGCCGGGCAAAGGGGGACACAGGGGGCTCCTGCCTTGAAAAGCTGTGTCCCAACCTGGGAGGGTTTGATGAAGGGTTCTATAATAGTGGTTCCGGGTGGGGTCTCTGACAAGATTAGGGTGTGAGCAGGACTTGCACTTCTTAATCTCATCTCCTAATCTCGAGGAGCTTCTCTGGTCCCTTTAATCTGGCCTTAGGTGGTTTCTTGGCGGCTACTCCCCTGTTTAGCAACTGTTTGAATCTGCCCTTTGGAACTCAGGGAAGGTCATGGAGGCTGGAGTTTGGCCTACAAGAAACGAGGGACAAAAGGGCCTCTGTGCTTGGGAGCTCCACAGGGCCCCACTTCGTTTCACTATGATGACAAAAGTTAGAACAGGGATTCCCTGGTGGCGCAGTGGTTGAGAGTCCGCCTGCCGATGCAGGGTGTTAAGGTCGGATCTTAACAAACGGCACCGCGAAACAGAGGAAAGCTTCAAGTGAGCTTTATTAGGGAGCGCTCCCGGGCGAGGTTCACTGGTCCGAGAGAAAGGGGCCAGAGAAGTCGCACCCGGGTGAGGGTTGGGCAAGATTTTATAGCGGAAGAAGGGAAAAGGGTGTGGTGAATCTGGGAGGGCGAAGGGTATTCCTTATTTGGTGGTCTTTTCGGGTATCCTGGGGGACCGTTAGTCCCGCCCCTCGAAAGGCGGGAAGGCTGGGCTGGGTTCAAAGCCCCCAGGTCAGTTCCTGGAACTGGGTGGTCCGGAATGTCTCCAGGGCAGTTTCTGCAACTGGGTGGTCTGGAGAATAACGGTCTGATGCAACCTGTGACGCTGATTGTGTTCCCCTGCCTCGGGCCAGTTGGCCTTACACAGGGGACACGGGTTCATGACCCGGTCCGGGAAGATCCCACATGCTGCGGAGCGGCCGGGCCTGGGAGCCACGGCCAGTGGGACTGTGCATCTGGAGCCTGTGCTCCGCAACGGGAGAGGCCAAAGTTAGAACAGCAGTTACCTCTGGAGTGGGGGATGATCAGAAAAGGTGCATGAGGGAAATTTCTACTTTGACTGAAATTATACTTACTATATTCCGATTTTTATTGAAAAAGCAATATTCTAGCTTTTCTAGCACCCCTGGCCCCTACAAAGGTAGTTAGCTATGCAGATATTTGGGCAAAGAATGTCCTAGTCAGGAGGAACTACCTGTACAATGTCCCTGATTGTACAGCAAGCAAGCCAGCCAGCAGCTGTAGTGGAACAAAAAAGGATGAGGGCCTTCGTGGATGTTGGAAAGGAAATGGAGTGTCAGATTATGTGGACCTAGCAGAGACCATTATAAGGATTTTCTTCTGTTTTACTTTAGTGAGATGGGGAGCCAGGGAGAGTTTAGAGCAGAAGACAGATATCTAGTTTAATCCCTCTGGTTTCTAGGCTGAGAATAGACATTAGAAATCAAGGGACGGAAACAGGGAGATTAGTTAGAAGATAATCAAATCCAGATAGGAGATAATGGGGGCTTGTACCAGGTAGTAAGTTGATAAATAAAGGCAAAGCGGGGAAGAACAGTGGATTCTGGATATTTCCTCATGAGCTGCTTGTGGCATGAGTGAACAAAAATAAATGAGTGAAAGTTAACAGGACATTTTTGGTCTGAGTTGGAGTTGCTATCATCAGCTGTGGTTGGGAACACTAGGGGAATCAAGTCAACGTGGTGGAAAAGCCCAGGAGTTTAATGTTAAGCCTGTTACATTGGACATATAAACAGTTGACCCTTGAATGATGGGGTGATGGGGCACTGATACCTGTGGTGTCAAAAATCCATGCATAACTTGATAGTCTGCCCTATAACCTTATCTGCAGTTTTGAATTCTCAGATTAAATCCACCATGGATTGCATGGTACATATTTATTGAAAAAAAGTCTGTGTGTAAGTGGACCTGCTCAGTTCAAACCCATGTTGTTTAATGATCAACTGTGTTAAAATAGATACACAATTGGAAATATAGTAGGCAGTTGTATATAAATGTTTGGAATTTAAAAGAGAAGTTTGGGCTGCAAATATAAACATAGTAATCTCTGTCATATAGTGTTTAAAGTTGTAATATAAGCACAAAAGAGACTAGAGTAAGCCCTAGAATAATCCGACATTAACAGGTTGGAGAGAAGAGAAGAAACTCTCAGAGGAGACTGAGGAGTAGTAGCCTGTGAGGAAGGAGGAATATCAAGAAGGTAAGGTCTCTTGCTTCAGCAAACACAAATGGCCATTCTGGGGGGACATCAGAATACAATCTTTTTTATTATGGCACCTACTGCCATCTGCTCAAAAAAGGAAATAAGAAGTATGTAAATATACAATGACTACATGATAAACAGCTCCCCTTGTAGTTGTACCATCTGTAACTTTGATAGCTGTAAGCACTTAAAGGCGAAAAGAAAAAAGTATATCGAGATGGAAGGAGTATCTCAAATGTTCCTGTAACTCAAGTTACTGGAAGATTGAGAACTAATCAATATTTTTAGCAAAGTAAAAGATATTAGGGCTTCCCCGGTGGCGCAGAGGTTGAGAGTCCGCCTACCGATGCAGGGGACACGGGTTCGTGCCCCGGTCCAGGAAGATCCCACATGCCGCAGAATGGCTGGGCCCGTGAGCCATGGCCGCTGAGCCTGCGCGTCTGGAGCCTGCACGTCTGGAGCCTGCGCGTCTGGAGCCTGAACGGGAGAAGCCACAACAGTGAGAGGCCCGCGTAGAGCAAAAAATAAATAAATAAATATTGGTGACCTTGGCAAAGCTGTTTTTGACAATAAGGACATTGGGGATTTTGAAAAAAACTGTTTTATTGGAGTCTTGAAGGAAAAACATAATTGCTTTGGGTTTAAGAGAAAAGTAAGAAAAACTGAAAACAGTGAAGATACACCATGGCATGGGAAATTGCTGGAAGGGGAGCAGGGAAAGGTTGATAACTAGTGGAAAACTGGGATTTAAGAATGTGTGTTTTTTTTTCCCCACAAAAACATCATCTACCAATCTATTAAATATCTTCTTTGTGCCCGATTCTATATAGAAAAGGCACATTAAAAATTTTTTTTAAATTAAATTTAATTTATTTTCTTATACAGCAGGTTCTTATTAGTCATCAGTTTTATCCACATCAGTGTATACATGTCAATCCCAATTGCCCAATTCATCACACCACCCCCCGCACCACCCCGCTGCTTTCCCCCCTTGGTGTCCATACATTTGTTCTCTACATCTATGTCTCAACTCCTGCCCTACAAACTGGTTTATCTGTACCATTTTCCTAGGTTCCACATACATGCATTAATAATACGATATTTGTTTTTCTCTTTCTGACTTACTTCACTCTGTATGACAGTCTCTGGATCCATCCACGTCTCAACAAATGACCCAATTTCGTTCCTTCTTATGGCTGGTTAATATTCCATTGTATATATGTACCACATCTTTATCCATTCGACTGTTGATGGGCATTTAGGTTGCTTCCATGACCTGGCTATTGTAAATAGTGCTGCAATGAACATTGGGATGCATGAGTTAATTTCTTTTATCAGTGTCATATAGTTTTCTGCATACAGGTCATTTGTCTCCCTAGGTAGGTTTATTCCTAGGTATTTTATTATTATTTTTTGCAGTGGTAAATGGGAGTGTTTCCTTAATTTCTCTTTCACATTTTTCATCATTAGTGTATATGAATTTTCATCATTAGTGTAAATGAAGACATTTCTGTGCATTAATTTTGTATCCTGCAACTTACCAATTCATTGATTAGCTCTCATAGTTTTCTGGTGGCATCTTTAGGATTCTCTATATATAGTATCATGTCATCTGCAAACAGTGACAGTTTTACTTCTTCTTTTCCAATTTGTATTCCTTTTATTTCTTTTTCTTCTCTGATTGCCATGGCTAGGACTTCCAAAACTATGTTGAATAATAGTGGTGAGAGTGGACATCCTTGTCTTGTTCCTGATCTTAGAGGAAATGCTTTCAGTTTTTCACCATTGAGAATGATGTTTGCTGCGGGATTGTTGTGTATGGCCTTTATTATGTTGAGGTAGGTTCCCTCTGTGCCAACTTTCTGGAGAGTTTTTATCATAAATGGGTGTTGAATTTTGTCAAAGGCTTTTTCTGCATCTATTGAGATGATCGTATGGTTGTTATTCTTCACTTTGTTAATATGGTGTATCACATTGATGGATTTGCATATATTGAAGAATCCTTACATCCCTGGGATAAATCCCACTTGATCATGGTGTATGATCCTTTAAGTGTGTTCTTGAATTCTGTTTGCTAGTATTTTGTTGAGAATTTTATATATAGTCATCAGAGATATTGGTCTGTAATTTTCTTTTTCTGTAGTATCTTTGGTTTTGGTATCAGGGTGAAAAATCTATTTTTATCTGATGTGAGTATTGGTACTCCAGCTTTCTTTTGATTTCCATTTGCATGGAATATCTTTTTCCATCCCCTCACTTTCAGTCTGTATGTGTCTGTAGGTCTGAAGTGGGTCTCTTGTAGACAGCATATATATGGGTCTTTTTTCTGTATCCAGTCAGCAAGCCTGTGTGTGTTGCTTGGAGTATTTAATCCATTCAAGTTTAAGGTAATGATTGATATGTATGTTCCTATGACCATTTTCTTAATTGTTTTGGGTTTCTTTTTTCTGTAAATCTTTTTCTTCTCTTGTGTTTTCCACTTAGAGAAGTTCCTTTAGCAGTTGTTGTAGAGCTGGTTTGGTGGTGCTGAATTCTCTTAGTTTTTGCTTGTCTGTGAAGCTTTTGATTTCTCTATCGAATCTGAATGAGATCCTTGCCATGTAGAGTAATCTTGGTTGTAGGTTCTTCCCTTTCATCACTTTAAGTATATCATGCCACTCCCTTCTGACTTGTAGAGTTTCTGCTGAGAAATCAGCTGTTAACCTTAAGGGAGTTCCCTTGTATGTTATTTGTCATTTTTCCCTTCAGTAATTTTTCTTTGATTTTTGCCAATTTGATTATTATGTGTCTCGGCGTGTTTCTCTTTGAGTTTATCCTGCCTGGGACTCTCTGCACTTCCTGGACTTGGGTGGCTATTTCCTTTTCCATGTTAGGGAAGTTTTTGACTATATTCTCTTCAAATATTTTCTCTGGTCCTTTCTCTCTCTCTTGTCCTTCTGGGACCCCTATAATGCAAATGTTGTTGCGTTTAGTGTTGTCCCAGAGGTCTCTTAGGCTGTCTTCATTTCTTTTCATTCTTTTTTCTTTATTCTCTTCTGCAGCGGTGAATTCCACCATTCTGTTTTCCAGGTCAGTTATCTGTTCTTCTGCCTCAGTTATTCTGCTACTGATTCCTTCTAGTGTAGTTTTCATTTCAGTTATTGTAATGTTCATGTCTGTTTGTTTGTTCTTTAATTCTTCTAGGTCTTTGTTAAACATTTCTTGCATCTTCTCGATTTTTGCCTCCATTCTTTTTCCGAGGTTCTTGATCATCTCCACTATCATTATTCTGAATTCTTTTTCTGGAGGGTTGCCTATCTCCACTTCATTTAGTTGTTTTTCTGGGACTTTATCTTATTCCTTTATCTGATACATAGCCCTGTGCCTTTTCATCTTGTCTGTCTCTCTGTGAATGTGGTTTTTGTTCCACAGGCTGCAAGATTGTAGTTCTTGCTTCTCCTGTCTGCCCTATGGTAGATGAGTCTATATAAGAGGCTTGTGCAAGTTTCCTGATGGGAGGGACTGGTGGTGGATAGAGTTGACTGTTGCTCTGGTGGGCAGAGCTCAGTAAAACTTTAATCTGCTTGACTACTGATGGGTGATGCTGGGTTCCCTCCCTGTTGGTTGTTTCGCCTGAGGCAACCCACACTGGAAACTACCTGGGCTCTTTGGTGGGGCTAATGGCAGACTCTGGGAGGGCTCATGCCAAGGAGTACTTTCCATAACTTCTGCTGCCAGTTTCCTTTTCCCCACAGTGAGCCACAGCCAACCCCTGCCTCTGCAGGAGACCCTCCAACACTAGCAGGTAGGTCTGGTTCAGTCTCCTATGGGGTCACTGGTCCTTCCCCTGGGTCCTGATGCACACACTACTTTGTGTGTGCCCTCCAAGAGTGGAGTCTCTGTTTCCCCCAGTCCTGTCAAAGTCCTGCAATCAAATCCCACTAGCCTTCAAAGTCTGATTCTCTAGGAATTCCTCCTCCCATTGCCGGACCCCCAGGTTTCGAAGCCTGACGTAGGGCTCAGAATCTTCACTCCAGTGGGTGGACTTCTGTGGTATCAGTGTTCTCCAGTCTGTGAGTCACCCATGCAGCAGTTATGGGGGTTTATTTTACTGTAATTGCGTCCCTCCTACCGTCTCATTGTGGCTTCTCCTTTGTCTTTGGATGTGGGGTATCTTTTTTGGTGAGTTCCAGTGTTTTCCTGTCAATGACTGTCCAGCAACTAGTTGTGATTCTGGTGTTCTCACAAGGGGGAGTGAGAGCACGTCCTTCTACTCCGCCATCTTGGTTCATGGCCCCCAAAAGTCACTTTTATATGATCCCATTTCAACATCACAACACCCTTGTAAGAGAAGAATTATCATCTGCCTTTTAGAAAAAGATTGAATCTTGGAATAATTAAATAATCTGCCTGAAGTCACCTACTAGCAAATGCATGGGCTAGGATTTATGTCCACAGGTATTTGATTTGAAAGTCACTTTCTAATCATACCTTTAAGTGTGCCTTTTTTTTTAAGTGGAAGGAATAACAGAATGTCTGTAAACTGATGGGTATAATTCAGTAAAGAAGAAACATAGTTA
>NW_020175042.1:100407-122376 GCF_003031525.2 Neophocaena asiaeorientalis asiaeorientalis
TCTGTTTGTTTGTTCTTTAATTCTTCTAGGTCTTTGTTAAACATTTCTTGCATCTTCTCGATTTTTGCCTCCATTCTTTTTCCAAGGTTCTTGATCATCTCCACTATCATTATTCTGAATTCTTTTTCTGGAGGGTTGCCTATCTCCACTTCATTTAGTTGTTTTTCTGGGACTTTATCTTATTCCTTTATCTGATACATAGCCCTGTGCCTTTTCATCTTGTCTGTCTCTCTGTGAATGTGGTTTTTGTTCCACAGGCTGCAAGATTGTAGTTCTTGCTTCTCCTGTCTGCCCTATGGTAGATGAGTCTATATAAGAGGCTTGTGCAAGTTTCCTGATGGGAGGGACTGGTGGTGGATAGAGTTGACTGTTGCTCTGGTGGGCAGAGCTCAGTAAAACTTTAATCTGCTTGACTACTGATGGGTGATGCTGGGTTCCCTCCCTGTTGGTTGTTTCGCCTGAGGCAACCCACACTGGAAACTACCTGGGCTCTTTGGTGGGGCTAATGGCAGACTCTGGGAGGGCTCATGCCAAGGAGTACTTTCCATAACTTCTGCTGCCAGTTTCCTTTTCCCCACAGTGAGCCACAGCCAACCCCTGCCTCTGCAGGAGACCCTCCAACACTAGCAGGTAGGTCTGGTTCAGTCTCCTATGGGGTCACTGGTCCTTCCCCTGGGTCCTGATGCACACACTACTTTGTGTGTGCCCTCCAAGAGTGGAGTCTCTGTTTCCCCCAGTCCTGTCAAAGTCCTGCAATCAAATCCCACTAGCCTTCAAAGTCTGATTCTCTAGGAATTCCTCCTCCCATTGCCGGACCCCCAGGTTTCGAAGCCTGACGTAGGGCTCAGAATCTTCACTCCAGTGGGTGGACTTCTGTGGTATCAGTGTTCTCCAGTCTGTGAGTCACCCATGCAGCAGTTATGGGGTTTTATTTTACTGTAATTGCGTCCCTCCTACCGTCTCATTGTGGCTTCTCCTTTGTCTTTGGATGTGGGGTATCTTTTTTGGTGAGTTCCAGTGTTTTCCTGTCAATGACTGTCCAGCAACTAGTTGTGATTCTGGTGTTCTCACAAGGGGGAGTGAGAGCACGTCCTTCTACTCCGCCATCTTGGTTCATGGCCCCCAAAAGTCACTTTTATATGATCCCATTTCAACATCACAACACCCTTGTAAGAGAAGAATTATCATCTGCCTTTTAGAAAAAGATTGAATCTTGGAATAATTAAATAATCTGCCTGAAGTCACCTACTAGCAAATGCATGGGCTAGGATTTATGTCCACAGGTATTTGATTTGAAAGTCACTTTCTAATCATACCTTTAAGTGTGCCTTTTTTTTTAAGTGGAAGGAATAACAGAATGTCTGTAAACTGATGGGTATAATTCAGTAAAGAAGAAACATAGTTAGTGACAAAGGGAAGAGAGGAGCAAAGTATTGACGCAATATCTTTGAGTAGCTGAATGAAAATGGGATCAGTAACACACCGGCAAGAATTGGCCTTGGAAGTAATATGCACACGTGCATGCACACACATAATTTATGAGCACAGTTAGGAAGCAGAAATTATGAGAGAGATGCTAGTAGTAGGTGAGTGGATGTGTTGATGAGTATCTGTAAATGTTCTGTGGTATAATTTTCTCAGTAATTAGGAAGCAAGTACATCAATTAAAATGAAGAGTAGAAAAGATGTGGTTGCGATTTTAGGAGAAAAATGATAATGTTTTGGACAGTCATTTGGGAAAGTGGGAGAGTGAATGGACTAGATAAATACAGTGTGACTTCTGGATATAATTGAGTGTTCATAGGGTTATAAATTTAAAGTGAGTTAAGTTAGTATTATTTTGTATTTTTCTGTAACTGTGTTCAGCTGCTTGGGTGAGGAGCATAGTAGGAGGATATCTGGATATGACAGAGTAAAAGGCACTTTCTGAAATGCCTACATAGTTATTTAGAGCAGCAGAACTGATATTACCAAATTAGAAATAAAGAAGAAAACATAAATGGCTCACAAACATTTCAGTAAGGAGTAACTCAAGGACACTGTGAATTGTAAATTGTGAGTTAAAGTAACATATGAAACTCTGGCTTTAATTACTTCAAGGTGCAGCGGAGTACTCCTTTGGATCAAGGTGCAGTTGTGTGCTCACTTGTTTAAAGCCAACAGACTGAACAATAAATTGCCTTGTGACATGATAGATGTGAGTGAACTGATAACATTTTCATATGAAAGACATTGAAATGGCAAACCAACTTTTTTAGCAGAGTCTTCCCAGCTCTAGAGAATTTACCTTTACTACCATCTTGCAACATTTTATACTTTTCAGCTTAATGTATATAAAAAAAGTAAGCATCAATATCAGGTTCTGCAGTACAGAGTCTTGCTATTAGGCTTTTGTAAATGACATAAAGACTTAACTGGAAGAATTGTGCCTGGGACTCCATCATTATGCATCTGGAGGAGGACGGATAGCCTGTTTATCTGCTAAAATCAAAACCTACTGAAGGAAAGCATCCAGGGCTGAATTTGAGGAAAGGGAAACTGAACCATGATAAGGTTATTGCTTTTAATGTGATCCGCAGTCCTCCTTCTGTAAGTCACATCGTGGAGCCAATATTTTCTAAAGATTTTGTCTAATGATTTTTAGGGGAGGAATAATAAAATCAGGAGGGAGTGAGCACTGCTGAGGCATGGAAATGCAGATACTATCAAATGGTGAACCTTACTGCATAGTGCATTTTTAGCCATCTATTCTGATATGTGAATATACTGAGACTCCTTTTTTTCTCATGGATTTATTCAAGGTTTAGAGAAATAAACAATCTGTAGGCTCAAACTTAATAGGTCAACATCTATATTGGAACACTTAAAGAAATATATGAAAGCTAAAAGTTTTGAGCTTCAGAGATGTTATTAAAGAAAAGAGAGATTCTAAATGTAATGGTTTTAGAAACTTCTAAAATGGATCCATAGGTATCTAATGACTTGGAAAACTAATTCCAATGGACTGTGAGTTTAGAAAATGTCAAAGTAATGAGAGTTAAATGAGATGACCTAGTTATAGTTAATTAAATTATGCAATTATAATTTTAAGATTATAAGCTGTAAACGGATATAAAGTAACTGTGTGAGTTATACAAGATGAAAAATGGTAAGATGATACATAGAACCATAAAACTGATTATCTTTTACCTTGCTTTCTTTAGTCATCATAGACACAAATATTATTATAATATTTAATGAGTAATGATGAGCTGTTGTAACCCAAGCTGCCTTCTTTCCACAAAGCTGTTAATCTTTTTCTAAATGTAGACTCTAGTTGATTAGCTCTGGGATGGACACAGGGTTCACACAATTAGCCTTGTGTGTATAAATTGAAGCTTATGGCATAAAATTTAACCTGCAGATTAACTGATGATATAAGGAAATCTGTATGTAAAAAAATAAAAAAATTGATTTCAGAATGTCTATTCCTCACATTAGCGTATCTTAGGTGCCAACGTGGTTTAGAAAAAAAGTGTTGGTTTTGATTTTTTTTCATTTACTTTAAACTATGTTACTGAGTACTTGGGGAGGCTGTTATTTCCCTTATAAGAAGATCTAATCATAACACAAAGAGTAGCGTAGGAGAAAAGCCATGGTCTTTATGATAAGAAAGATCTGTTTGTTAGTACATTTCTTGTTCTTTTTCTCTGCCATTCATACTACATATAACATACATTTATTGAGCCCCCTATGTGTTCTGGAGTCTACAATAGGTATTGCTACTGCCCCACAGTAAATGAGTGGTTGTGACTATATTATATGACTTCTCTGCATGTAAGTCTTCTTATTACCTTTTAATTAGGTGAACAGTGAGATGATGGGTATCAAGTTGATATAACAGGGTATCCAGGCAGTACTATTTTATCTTTATAATTTCAACTTAAATATCCAAGTTATTGCTTACTTTCCATATTAACACCAGATTAAAAGTATGCATTAATACAGAGAAATCATAGAAAATGTTTTTATCAAAAACACTTTTCAAACAATGTTTTCTTTCAGCAAAAATCTATTTCCATCCTACTCTTCATAGGCAAACTTTTTTGAATTTAGTTTGAGTCCCAATTTCATATTCTTCACTTACTATTCCCCTCTTAAATGCATGACATCACTAACCTCCTAATTTTTGTTAAGTAATATTTTCAAAGTCTATCACTCCTTAATCCGAGTACAACTTGCCTCTCTGAGGCATTTGACATTCTTCCATTTGTTCAGTATTTAAAGAAGTATTTCTACAGTGTATAGTTGGTGTTGATTATTGGACTATACCTTGTAATACAAAGTAAATACCGTGGAAACAATCCCTGTCTGCTGATTTTGCAGTCTGATACTACTGGTCATTCATTACTTCTTCAATTGCTTTTTTTGAATCTTGCATTTTCTAATTTTTTCACTCTCTATTCACATTCTACATTTTGGTATCTTCTCTCCTTTATTCTTGTTTTGCATTGGCACATTTTGTTTAATAAAACTCTTTAAAGGCAGTTGTAGATTCACGTACCATTTTAAGAAAAAGAAGAGACATCTGAAGTACCCTTTACCCAGTTTCTCCCAACAGTAATAATACCTTGCAATACTGTAGAACAACATCACAACCAGGATATTGGCATTGATATGGTTAAGAAACAATATTTCCATCACCACAAGGGTCCCTCATGTTGTTCTTTTATGGCCACATCCACTTCTCTCCTACCCTCAAACCCTCCTCAACTCCTATGTTGGTTTGCAAACTGGCCCTGTACACAGAGAACAGCGAGAGACCAATGAAAGAGGCAGACCACTCCTGATTGGTAGGTGGCAGGTTTAATAAGCAGGGAGACTTGCTTATGGGGCTTGTCTTGGGTGACTACAAGATGAGTAGATCTCTACACCAGCCTGCTAGAATCTTAAAAGTTTACAGAGAGGTCTTAACTGGGTCCAGTCATGTACACAGTCCAGGTGGTCTCAACAACACCTTCCTCTCTCAAGGCTATATCTTTGGAATAGCTCCTACTGTGAGAATAGTAGGCAGGGTGTACATTCCAAGGACAGGGGAGGTGGTGAGAATCCTCTGATTGCCTGGGTCCAGCTCTGGGGTCAACTGGCAGCAGTCACATCCTCTCAGTTACCTCCTCCAAACCCTGGCAGCCACTAATCTCTTCTCCATTTCTATAATTTGGTTATTTCAAGAATTTTATATAAATGGAATAATGTACTACATGATCCTTTATCACTGGCTCTTTCATTCAGCATAATTTTCAGAAAATTCATCCAGTTTGTTGACTGTGTCAGTGGTTTTGTATGTTTGTTCATGTTTGACTTCTGAGTTGTAGTCCTCTGTAGTTTATTTAACGTCAAAGGATATCTAAGTTAATTCCACATTTTGATTATTATGAATAAAGCTGCTATAAACTTCTATGTACAGGTTTTTGTGTGAACATAAATCTTTATTTCTTGGGGATAAATTCCCAGGAATATAATTGCTAGGTTATATGGTATTTGCATGTTTCATTTTCTTAAGAAATTGGAAAGCAATTTTCCAGAATGGCTATACAATTCTACCATCCCACCAGCAATTTATGAGTGATCCAGTTTCTCTGCATCCTTGCCAGCATAGGGCATTTTTGCTATTTTTAAAATAATTACAGCCATATAACAGGTGTATAGTGGAATACTTACATGTAAATCTAACAAACATGGACAGGAGTTGGATGCTGAAAACTGCAGAACACTGATGGGAAAAAAATCAAAGGTCTAAATAAATAGAGAGGTATACTGTATTCATGGATTAGAAGAATACATAGTAAACTCTCCCTAAGCTGATATACAGGTTAAATGTAATTCTTATCACAATTACATAAGATTTTTTTGTAGGTATAGACAATATTATTCTAAAATGAAATACATTGAAATACAAAGGAACTAGAGTTGATAAAACAATTTTGAAAAAGAAGAACGAAGAGGGTAAATTAGTCTACCGAAGTTCAAGATTTACTATATAGCTATATTAAGACTGTGTGTGTTGACAGACAATAAACCCAAAGATCAGTGAAACAGAGAATGAAGAAATAGACCCATACAAATATGCCCAACAGATTTTTGACAGTGTGCAAAAGTACCTTAATGGAGGAAAGATCTTTTCAACAATTTATGCTGGAGTCACTGGATATCCATAGGCAAACAAGCCTAAGAATTTGCACAAAATTTAACTCAAAATGAATCTCAGACTTGATGAAAATGTAAAAACAATAAAACTTTTAGAAAATAAAAGCGTAGGAGAAAATCTTTAGACTTGACACAGAATGTACAATCCATAAAAGGAAAAACTGAAAATTGGACTTTATCAAAATTAAATTTTTTGCTCTATAAAAGATACCAATAAGAGGATAAAGAGACAAGTTTTGACTACAAGAAAATATTTTCAACCATATTTCTGATAAAGGTCTAGGATGTAGACTATATGAAGCACTCTCAAAACTAAATAATACAAAAGTAAACAAACAAAGTTGAACATGAAAAAAGACATGGATAGTTCACCAAAGAAGATATATGGATGTCAAATAAACATAATAAAAGATGTTTGAGACCATTAGCCATCAGGGAAATACAAATTTAAACCACTTTATTTTAATAATTTTTGAAATATACAGAAGGCATACAAATCATAAGATTGCAACTCTGTACATTTTAAAAGGTGAACACATCCAGGGAACTACAACCAAAATCAAGAAATAGAGCATTATTAGCACCCCAAATTTCACCCTCTTGCCCCTTCAGTTACTGCCCCCAAGGTAGTCAAGAAGCTGACTTCTGTCACCATTAATCACTGTTGCCTGTTTTTGTCCTTTACAAAAGGGGAATCATATAGTATGTATTCTTTTTGCTTTTTCTTCTTTTGCTTAATGTTATGTACCTAAGAATTATCCATGCTGTTGCATTGTGTCAGTAGTTCTCATTGCTGTAAAGTGTTGCATTTTCTGATTTTGGACTATTATGAATAGTACCATTAGGAATATTTTTGTATATGTCTTTTAGTATATGTAATATGTATAATATATAATGTACATACAGACACACATCTATCAATACATACACATATATGTGAATATCTAAATTGAAGGAATAATTTGTTTTAAATTTTTACAAACCGATACATAAGCATATACATGTGAAAAATCCATATGTAATAAATATTTATATCTATCATCTATTTATCTTTTATAACCACAACCACTCTCTCCCACCCTTGAACCCTATCTATCTTCATTTTTTTTTTGTATACCATGTGAAGCAATATTATGAAATGTGGAATAATTTCTTGAAGCTTATTAAATCATGTAGTAACACATACTTAACAAGGGATGTATTAAATTCTTAAAATCCTCATTTATATATTTTTAATATTCAGTTTTTTAACAATGTCCCTCTGTATTCATGGGGGATGCCAAAATCCATGGATGCGCAAGTCCCTTAAATAAACTGGCATAGTACAGTTGGCCCTTGGTATATGTTGAATGAATGGATCCAGGGTTTATTGAATCTGCAGAAGTTGAACCACAGATATAGGGAGCTTACTGTTTCTTTGTTTTTTCTTGAATTTTATTTTATTTTTTTATACAGCAGTTTCTTATTAGTTATGTATTTTATACATATTAGTGTATATATGTCAATTCCAATCTCCCAATTCATCCCCTGCCACTTCCCCCCTTGGTGTCCATACGTTTGTTCTCAACATCTGTGTCTCTATTTCTGCCCTAGAAACTGGTTCATCTGCACCATTTTCCTAGGTTCCACATAACTATTTCTTAAGTGACTCTTACCTATATAGTATTGTTCTAGGTTCTGTGATAAGTAGTAAAAATGATCACATATTTTCTAATGCACACATTATTTTTGTCTCTATGTTGTCCTCTTTAGTTGTCCTATATGCCCAACAATATTCCAGGTAATGGAGGGAATACAGTAGTGAAAATGTTCTCAACATAACCATATTTATATTTCGTGTGCTTTTCTATGCTTTCTTGAATTTATTTCTCCTGATTATATACCTGAATCAGATTATTTTATACTGAAATATCATGGGGCTTATTAGTTTTACATTCAATCTTATTTGACTTCAGCAATGTGTGGATACATACCTATAGTAATATAAAAGAATAAAAGCATGTATTAATAAATCGTATATATTTTAAATGTTCTGTAATTAGATAGTCGAGTGTACACACTTTGCATACTACTATTAAATTTAAAATGCATTTTTATAATACTTGAAATGAAATATGGCCATAAGCATCTTTAATGGGAAATGTGGTCGTCTCTCTGGACAAATTTTAATGGCAAGTATATTGACTTTTGTATTCTTGAGTAAGTAAGATTTCACTTTATAACTCTCAGGTTAAGGGACTTCTATTAATATATCATTTTCAAGTACACTTTATCAACATGGTTTATACATTGTATAAAATAAAATCGAAATAAGGGGAAAGAATTACAACCTTTTCTTTAGAATGGTGATTTTATTTTTTCTGTTAAAAACCATCTTTCAAATAAAATATTATGAGGAAGTCTTAGAAAACAAAAGTGGTAGATGTCTTTGGCTGAAATAAAGTTGAATGTTTGGGAGCAAAATTGCTTTATACTACCTGATATTCCCAATTAGCCCTTAAGTAATCTCCATAATATCCTGAATACTCTGTGGAAGTCACCATTTTTTTTTTACACTATTCAAACGTTAAAGATGGAAGTTTAACTTAAGCTTTGAAAGATAGAGAACTTGCTCACAAACATCTTCTCTGAGGTATGTCTACACTGCGTGATTTAACAACTCTTGGCCACAGCTGACTGGACCAAAATGGACATCTGACTCAAAAGAAAGCAAATAATTAACTCCACACATAAAATTATTCAGCTTTAGGGCTAGTAATATTATTGGGCCATTATAAGCAGAAGACATGAATTGGAAAAGATGAGGTAAATAAGCAGAGATGAGAGAAAAAAAAATACTGCCCTAATGTATGAGAAATGAAGAAAAAGTTGCCTCTATTTTCCCTAGCAGATTCCCAGCTCTCAGATTCAGTTGCATTTTAAAAAAAGTTTTTATTAGAGTATCATTGATTTACAATGTTGTATTAGTTTCTTCTGTACAGCAGAGTGAATCAGTTATACATACATCCACTCTTTTTTAGATTCTTTTCCCATATAGGTCATTATGGAGTATTGAATAGAGTTCCCTATGCTATACAGTAGGTCCTTATTAGTTATCTGTTTTATATATAGTACTGTGTTTGTGTCAATCCCAATCTCCCAATTTATCCCTCCTCCACTTCACCCCCAGTAAACATAATAAGTTTGTTTTTTACACCTGTGACTCTTTCTGTTTTGTAAATAAGTTAATTTGTACCATTTTCTAATATGCCACATATAAGTGATATCATATGATATTTGTCTTTCTCTGTCTGACTTCACTCAGTATGACAATCTCTAGGTCCATCCATGTTGCTGCAAATGGCATTATTTTGTTCTTTTTTATGGCTGAGTAATAATCCATTGTCTACATGTACCACATCTTCTTTATCCATTCATCTGTTGATGGACATTTAGGTTGCTTCCATGTCCTGGCTATTGTAAATAGTGCTTCAATGAACATTGGGGTGCATGTATCTTTTCAGACCATGCTTTTCTTCAAATATATGGCCAGGAGTGGGATTGCTGGATCATATGGTAGTTCTATTTTTAGTTATTTAAGGAACCTCCCTACTGTTCTCCATAATAGTTATTCCAATTTACATTCTCACAACAGCATAGGAGGATTCCAATTTCTCCATACCCTCTCCAGCATTTATTGTTTGTAGACTTTTTGATGATGGCCATTCTGACCAGTGTGGGGTGATACCTCATTGTAGTTTTGATTTGCATTTTTCTAATAATTAGTGATGTTGAGCATCTTTTCATGTGCCTCTTGGCCAACTGTATGTTTCTTTGGAAAAATGTCTATTTATATCTTCTGCCCAGTTTTTGATTGGGTTGTTTGTTTTTTTGATAATGAGCTGCATGAGCTGTTTGTATATTTTGGAGAGTAATCCCATCGGTCGATTCATTTGCAGATATTTTCTCCCATTCTGTGGGTTGTCTTTTCATTTTGTTTATGGTTTTCTTTGCTGTGAGAAATCTTTTAAGTTCAATTAGGTCCCATTTGTTTACTTTTATTTTCATTTTCAGTACTCCAGGAGATGGATCCGAAAAGATGTCGCTGTGATTTATGTCAGAGAGTGTTCTGCCTATGTTTTCCTCTAAGAGTTTTATAGTATCCGGCCTTATATTCAGATCTTTAATCCATTTTGAGTTTATTTTTGTGTATGGTGTTAAGGAGTATTCTAATTTCATTCCTTTACATGTGGCTGGCCAGTTTTCCCAGCACCATTTATTGAAGAGACTGTCTTTTCTCCATTGTATATTCTTGCCTCCTTTGTCATAGATTAGATGACCATTCAGTTGCATTTCTTGTTCCTGAATTCCAAGTCATCTCCATCCAAATAATAAACAATAAATTAATTTTAGAGGATTTCTATCACTTGTAACCAAAGGGCTCAGTAGAGCTAAAACAAAAGAAATGTGCTTTAGATCAAGGCCATTAACTATATTGCCTAGGAGATTTGCAAAGTAAGAACAGTTAAATCATTGGGATTTTCATCTCTGGGTATTTTCGCAGATGTACTGAAATCAGCTGTAGAGAAATAATACTGTGATTATGGTACTGGAATCAAGCTGAGTATAAAAGCCACTCATGTAAAAGATTAAACCACAACTAGTCCAGAAGATGGTGGAGGAGTAAGATGCAGAGATCACCTTCCTCCCCACAGATACATCAGAAATACATCTACACGTGGAACAACTCCTACAGAACACGGACTGAACGCTGGCAGAATACCTCAGACTTCCCAAAAGGCAAGAAACTCCCCACATACCTGGGTAGGGCAAAAGAAAAAAGAACAAACAGAGACAAAAGAATAGGGATGGAATCTGCACCTCTGGGAGAGAGCTGTGAAGGAGGAAAAGTTTCCACATACTAGGAAGCCCCTTCACTGGTGAAGATGGGGGGTGGGCAGGGCGGGGGAAAGCTTCAGAGCCACAGAGGTGAGAGCTCTCCCAGATATCTCCATCTCAACACTAAGACCCAGCACCAGCCAACGGCCAGCAAGCTCCAGTGCTGGACACCCCATGCCAAAAAACTAGCAAGAAAGGAACATGACCCGTTAGCAGAGAGGCTGCCTAAAATCATAATAACTTCACAGACACCACAAAACACATCACCGGAAGCGGCCCTGCCCACCAGAAATGCGAGATCCAGCCCCACCCACCAGAACACAGGCACCAGTCCCCTCCACCAGAAAACCTACACAAGCCACTGCGAGCAGACACCAAAAACAACAGGACCTACGAACATACAGCCTGTGAAAAGGAGACCTCAAACACTGTAAGTGAAGCAAAATTAGAAGACAGAGAAATATGCAGCAGATGAAAGAGCAAGGTAAAACCCCACCAGACCAAACAAATGAAGAGGAAATAGGCAGTCTATCTGAAAAAGAATTCAGAGTAATGATAGTAAAGATGATCCAAAATCTTGGAAATAGAATGGAGAAAATAAAAGAAACATTTAACAGGGACCTAGAAGAACTGAAGAGCATACACACAATGATGAACCACACAATAAATGAAATTAAAAATTCTCTAGAAGGAATCAATAGCAAAATAACTGAGGCAGAAGAATGGAGAAGTGACCTGGAAGATAAAATAGTGGAAATAACTACTGCAGAGCAGAATAAAGAAAAAAGAATGAAAAGAATTGAGGACAGTCTCAGAATCGCTTGGACAACATTAAATGCACCAACATTCGATTTATAGGGGACCCAGAAGAAGAAGAGAAAAAGAAAGGGTCTGAGAAAATATATGAACAGATTATAGTTGGAAACTTCCCTAATATGGGAAAGGAAATAGTCAAGTCTAGGACGTGCAGAGTTCCATACAGGATAAATCCAAAGAGAAACATCTCAAGATTCATATTAATCAAAGTATCAAAAATTAAATACAGGGCTTCCCTGGTGGCGCAGTGGTTGAGAGTCCGCCTGCTGATGCAGGGGACATGGGTTCGTGCCCCGCTCCGGGAAGATCCCACATGCCACAGAGAGGCTGGGCACGTGAGCCATGGCCGCAGAGCCTGTGTGTCCAGAGCCTGTGCTCCTCAACAGATGAGGCCACAACAGTGAGAGGCCCGCGTACCACACACACACACACACACAAATTAAATACAAAGAAAAACTATTAAAAGCAGCAATGGAAAAGCAACAAATAACATACAAGGGAATCCCCATGTGGTTAACAGCTGATCTTTCAGGAGAAACTCTGCAATCCAGAAGGGAGTGGCAGGACATACTTAAAGTGATGAAAGAGAAAAACCTACAACCAAGATTGCTCTACCCAGCAAGGATCTCATTCAGATTCGATGGAGAAATTAAAACATTTACAGAGAAGCAAAACTTAAGAGAATGCTGCACCACCAAACCAGCTTCACAATAAATGCTAAAGGAACTTCTCTAGGCAGGAAGCACAAGAGAAGGAAAAGACCTACAAAAAAACCCCAAAACGATTAAGAAAATGGTAATAGGAACATACATGTCAATAATTACCTTAAATGTAAATGGATTAAATGCTCCAACCAAAAGACATAGACTGGCTGAATGCATATAAAAACAAGACCTGTATATATGCTGTCTACCAGAGAGACCCACTTCAGACCTAGGGACACATACGGACAAAGTGAGGGGATGGAAAAAGATGTCCCATGCAAATGGAAATCAAAAGAAAGCTGGAGTAGCAATTCTCATATCAGACAAAATAGATTTTAAAATAAAGACTATTACAAGAGACAAAGAAGGACACTACATAATGATCAAGGGATCAATCCAAGAAGAAGATATAACAATTGTAAATACTTATGCACCCAACATAGGAGCACCTCCATATATAAGGCAAATGCTAACAGCCATTAAAGGGGAAATTGACAGTAACACAGTCATAGTAGGGGACTTTAATACCCCACTTTAACAATGGAAACATCATCTAAAATGAAAATAAATAAGGAAACACAAGCCTTAAATGGTACATTAACAAAGATGGATTTAATTGTTTATAGGACCTTCCATCAGAAAACAACAGAATACATTTTCTTCTCAAGTGCTCATGGAACATTCTCCAGGATAGATCATATCTTGGGTCACAAATCAAGCCTTGGTAAATTTAAGAAAATTGAAATTGTATCAAGTATCTTTTCCAACCACAGTTCTATAAGACTAGATATCAATTCCAGGAAGAAAACTGTAAAAAATACAAACACATGGAGGCTAAACAATACACTACTAAATAACCAAGAGATCACTGATGAAATCAAAGAGGAATCAAAAAAATACCTAGAAACAAATGACAATGAAAACATGATGACACAAAACCTATGGGATGCAGCAAAAGCATTTCTAAGAGGGAAGTTTATAGCAATACAATCCTACCTCAAGAAACAAGAAACATCTCAAATAAACAACCTAACATCACACCTAAAGCAATTAGAGAAAGAAAAACTAAAAAGACCCAAAGTTAGTAGAAGGAAAGAAATCATAAATATCAGATTAGAAATAAATGAAAAAGAAATGAAGGAAACAATAGCAAAGATCAAAAACACTAAAAGCTGGTTCTTTGAGAAGATAAAGAAAATTGATAAACCAGTAGCCAGACTCATGAAGAAAAAAATGGAGAAGACTCAAATCAATAGAATTAGCAATAAAAAAGGAGAAGTAATAACTGACACTGCAGAAATACAAAAAATCTTGAGGGTTTACTACAAGCAACTATATGCCAATTTAATGGACAACCTGGAAGAAATGAACAAATTCTTAGAAAAGCACAACCTTGAGACTGAACCAGGACGAAATAGAAAATATTAACAGACCAATCAAGAGCACTGAAATTGAAACTGTGATTTAAAATCTTCCAACAAACAAAAACCCAGGACCAGATGGCTTCACAGGCGAATTCTATAAAAAAATTTAGAGAAGAGCTAACACCTATCCTTCTCAAACTCTTCCAAAATATAGCAGAGGAAGGAACACTCCCAAATTCATTCTACAAATCCACCATCACCCTGATACCATAACTAAACAAAGATGCCACAAAAAAGGAAAACTATAGGCCAGTATCACTGATGAACATAGATGCAAAAATCCTCAACAAAATACTAGCAAACAGAATCCAAAATCACATTAAAAGGATCTTACACCATGATCAAGTGGGGTTCATCCCAGGAATACAAGGATTCTTCTGTATATTTAAATCAATCTTTGTGATACCCCATATTAACAAACTGAAGGATAAAAAGAATATTATAATAGATGCAGAACAAGCTTTCAACATAATTTAACACCCAGCTATGAGAAAAATCCTCCAGAAAGTAGGCATAGAGGGAACTTAACCTCAACATAATAAAGGCCATATATGGCAAACCTACAGCCAACATCGTTCTCAGTGGTGAAAAACTGAAACCATTTCCTCTAAAATCAGGATCTAGACAAGGATGCCCACTCTCACCACTATTATTCAACATAGTTTTGGAAGTTTTAGACACAGCAATCAGAGGAGAAAAAGAAATAAAAGGAATCCAAACTGGAAAAGAAGAAGTAAAGCTGTCACTGTTTGCAGACGACATGATAGTATACACAGAGAATCCTAAAGATGCTACCAGAAAACTACTAGAGCTAATCAATGAATTTGGTAGACTAGCAGGATACAAAATTAGTGCACAGAAATCTCTTGCATTCCTATACACTAATGGTGAAAAATCTGAAAGAGAAATTAAGGAAACACTCCCGTTTACCACTGCAACAAAAGGAATAAAATACCTACGAATAAACCTGCCTAAGGAGACAAAAGAGCTGTATGCATAAAAACTATGACACTGATTAAGAAATTAAAGACGATACAAACAGATGGAGAGATATACTGTGTTCTTGGATAGAAAGAATAATCATTGTGAAAATGACTCTACTACCCAAAGCAACCTACAGTTTCAATGCAATCCCTATCAAACTACCAATTTTTCACAGAACTGGAACAAAAAATATCACAATTTGTATGGAAACACAAAAGACCCCAAATAGCCACAGCAATCCTAAGAAAAATGGAGCTATAGGAATCAGGCACCTGGGCTTCAGACTATACTACAAAGCTACAGTAATCAAGACAGGATGCTACTGGCACAAAAACAGAAATGTAGATCAGTGGAACAGGATAGAAAGCCCAGAGATAAACCCATGCACATATACCTTATCTTTGATAAAGGAGGCAATAATATACAATGTAGAAAAGTCAGCCTCTTCAATAAGTGGTGCTGAGAAAACTGGACAGCTATATGTAAAAAAATAAAATTAGAACACTTCCTAACACCATACACAAAAATAAACTCAAAATGGATTAAAGACCTAAATGTAAGGCCAGACACTATAAAACTCCTAGAGACAAAGCATAGGCAGAACACTCTTTGACATAAATCACAGCAAGATCCTTTTTGACCCACCTCCTAGAGAAATGGAAATAAGAACAAAAAAAAACAAATGGGACCTAATGAAACATAAAAGCTTTTGCACAGCAAAGGAAACCATAAAGAAGACAAAAAGACAACCCTTAGAATGGGAGAAAATATTTGCTAACGAAGCTACTGACAAAGGATTAATGTCTAAAATATACAAGCAGTTCATGCAGCTCAATACCAAAAAAACAAACAACCCAATCCAAAAATGGGCAGAAGACCCAAACAGATATTTCTCCAAAGAAGATATACAGACTGCCAGCAAACACATGAAAGGATGCTCAATATCACTAATCATTAGAGAAATACAAATCAAAACTACACTGAGGTATCACCTCACACTGGTCAGAATGGCCATCATCAAAAAATCTACAAACAATACATGCTGGAGAGGGTGTGGAGAAAAGGGAGCCCTGTTGCACTGTTGGTGGGAATGTAAATTGATACAGCCATTATGGAGAACAGTATGGAAGTTCCTTAGAAAACTAAAAATAGAACTACCATATGACTCAGCAATCCCACTATTGGGCATATACACTGAGAAAACTATAATTCAAGCAGAGTCATGTAACACATTGTTGCTTGCAGCACTATTTACAACAGCCAGGATATAGCAGCAGCCTAAGTGTCCATCAACCGATGAATGGATAAAGATGTGGCACATATATACAATGGAATGTTACTAAGCCATAAAAAGGAATGAAATTATTTGTAGTGAGGTAGATGGACCTAGAGTCTGTCCTACAGAGTGAAGTAAGTCAGAAAGAGAAAAACATATACTGTATGCTAACACATATAGATGAAATAAAAAAAAAAAGTTTCTGAATAACCTAGGGGCAGGACAGAAATAAAGACACAGATATAGAGAATGGACTTGAGGACCCAGGGAGGGGGAGGGTAAACTGGACTGAAGTGAGAGAGTAGCATTGACATATATACACTACCAAATTAAAATAGATAGCTTTTGGGAAGCAGCTGCATCGCTCAGCGAGATCAGCTCAGTTCTATGTGACCACCTAGAGGGTTGGCATAGGGAGGGTGGAAGGGAGATGCAAGCAGGATGGGATATGGGGATATATGTATACATATAGCTGATTGTTATACAGCAGAAACTAATACAACATTGTAAAGCAATTATACTCTAATACAGATGTTAACTAACTAAATATACTAAACAAAAAAGAGATTAAACCAAAGCTGAGGGTAGAATTGAGGATTTATGGGCTTTCTGTAAAGCTTTCAAGATGTAGGCATAGATAGGGTTCAGCTCACCTGAGCACAGACTCTGTTTCCTTTTGCCTGGGTAAGGCTTATGGCATCGCTGATACTGAGCATGGTTGAAGAACTAAGAGAGTATGATGGGTATAAGCATTTCAGTTATATGTTGGTCCTATAGGTATTATTCTATTAAATTATTCTTGACTGATAATTCAGGCACTTAGTAAGAAAGGCAATGAAGTAGCAAAAAAACATTTCGTCATCCTGTGAGACCCTGCTCTGCTCTGACAGGATCAAAAGCAACACCTCATTCCCATTATGTACTGCAGTGGTCTAGGAGGACTACAGTGATAGAGGACATCTATTTCTACATCCTGGGCACTTCATTTATACAAATATTTTTACTGTTAATTAGTCCAGATGTTGTTAGTTAAAAGGATATGCTTAATGACTAGCCTGAAAGTGGTTTAGAATTCAGAGAATTTGTGTTGCCTAATGTAATATCAAGGAAATGTGACTTTAACTCCTCTTTCCTTCCTTATGCTGTTGCCCCATTCAAATTCTAGCCAAAGGAGCAAGGAGAAATAGTCAAAGCAGTGAAAACACCTTTAACTTGGGAAATATTTTTATATTTGTGCTGGAAATGTTTGTGTGTATTTAGCACCTTCCTTTTCTATGCAGAAATTCCAAAAATGTTGGATTTGTAATTAGAAAATCCTTGATTTGCCAATTCCTAGGTGTGTGGTTTTTTGCAGTTTTCACAGTTTTTTAGCCTAAATGTTGTTATCTGCTAAAAGGTTCTAATATGACTTACCTGATAAATTTTTTTACATGAAATATATGAATTATGTATAAAATCCCTAACACTATTCCTGGCACCTTGTAAGTAACTAATGAAGTCAGAATATACATATACTATATATATTATAGGTAGATTAGATAGATACATAGATATGGAAAACTGCCATAAATTTTTCAGTTATATTTGTGGCCCACTCAGAATCTTTTGATACCAGAAATATGTCTGGTGTTTAGAGAATAGAATAACCTTTGCCAGGTATAGATGTTTTTTATGAATTCACCCTTACATTCCCTGGTTCTAGGTATATGGCAGACATTCAATTTTGTTATTGATCTTCAAAAATCAGTTAAGAAACATTGGCTACCATATTGCTGATGGGCTGAGGAGCTTATGGGGGGAAAAGTAGAGCAACAGTATTTCAAATGATGCATAACTAACATTCACTTGGAACATTCTCTGATGGCAATTGTAAAAACAGATAACATAAATTGAAGTGAGTATGTTAGGATATATATATCTACAATGCCAGTGTTGTATAAAAAAACATTTAGCTAACATTTGTCCTTGGTTTCTGGGTTGTAACCTCAAAATCCTTGGAATTTCTTAGTGATAAAACGTTTTGTTATTTATGGTGGGTCCCTTGGACTATACATCTATACATGATTTATGTTAAGGAAATGACTCAGGATGGGGGCTGGCCATGCAGGAAAGACCAACCATGTGATTAAAGTGTTGGGGCACTGAGGTGGGTGATATCAGCCTAACCTCTGGGTTGGGGAGAGGGGCTAGAAATTGAGTTCAGTCATGTGGCCAGTGATTCACTCAATCTTGCCTAAGTAATAACATTCCAATAAAAACTCTGCAACCTGAGTCGTGACACATCTATTGGGAGGATGACGGGTTCTGGGGACATGGAAGCTTCATGTTTGGTAACCTTCTAAACCTAAACCTATGTTTCTCTTCATTTGTCTGGCTCTGATTTCTATCTTTTAGAATAAAACTTTAATCATAAGTACAAACTTTCTTGAGTTTTGTGAGTCATTCTACTGAATTATCCAACTTGAAGGGGTAGTGGGAACCCCTGAACTTTACAAAAAAAAAATGAGGTAAATCCTCATTTGAGTTCAGAAATGACTTTAGTAGAAATTTGATTATTGCATAAAGGTATGTGTGCAAGGACCAGAGTATATGAATTTGTATGAATGTTAGGTACCTTACTCAGCCAGGTTTTATATCCCTTATTGAGACTGTAGATTTTCAGGAGATAAGTATTCCAGAGGCTGCTCTAGGTAAAATAGTAAGATTACAAAGATATACTAGAAGCTCATTAATGTCCTCAAGTTAAATATCACCTGTAGCACACCTGTAATTGACCAAAATGGAGTTTACTGACACATTGTGATGATGGAGAATATGTAATATAGGGATCCCAGGGGCGTATCATTGAGAGGATATTAGAAAGTACTTATTTTTGGATTTGAACTTAGGTATTTTGGGGGAGGGTTCAAGAAGTAGGTCTTTGATTTGCATTGGATACTGTCAGGATGTGGGGGTAAGTCCACGATTGGTTCCTGAATAAATCTTATGTAAATGGTTGGTGGAATGAAGGTAGGCTAAAGCTACAGAAGGTAAAGGAGCCATAGTCACAGATATTAGCAGATATAATGGGATATGTGTTAATTTTTGTGCTTTGGACAATGTTCTTGTTTTTGTGATTAGACAGTGCTTTTGTTTTTTATTGATCCATCACAGTCACAGAATGGCCTTGTCTGAATTGGTGTTCTGTGAAATGGTTTATGTTCAGTAGAACACCAAGGTCTAGCTGTAGACCAGCTCCTAGCAACACCAAGGTATAGCTGATAGTGCCAAGACATGTTCAGGCCGTCAGGGTTGCTGTTTTATTTCTCAAATTGAAGAAAGGTAGCAAGAGTGTAAAAGGACAACATGAATTTTAGGAAGTGAGTGAAGCCCACCTTGGGCAAAGGTGAAGGAATAAGTGTGTTTGCTAAATATTATCAGAAGTCAATAAGAGTCACTTTAATAGAAGAATCAGCTACTTTACTAGTTTTTTAAATTTTTATTTATTTTATTTTTATTCTTGGGTGCATTAGGTCTTTGTTACTGCACGTGGACCTTCTTTAGTTGCGGCAAGTGGGGGCTACTCTTCGTTGCGGTGTGCGGGCTTCTCAATGCGGTGGCCCCTCTTGCTGTGGAGCACGGGCTCTAGGCACGTGGGCTTCAGTAGTTGTGGCTCACAGGCTCCAGAGCGCAGGCTCAGTAGTTGTGGTGCACAGGCTCAGTTGCTCTGCGGCATGTGGGATCTTCCTGGACCGGAGCACGAACCCATGTCCTTGGCATTGGCAGGCAGACTCCTAACCACTGCACCACCAGGGAAGCCCTTTACTAGTTTTGAGGTCAGGAAATATACTCTACTGCCAAAAAGTTGAGGTGGCAATTCATGGACTAAGAAACTTGTGAAAACACGACTTACTAGTTTTTTTATGTTGCCAGAGTTCCTCATAATATATGACACCTAGTTGATTTTCTATCTCTGATGTGCATTTCAGTATAGCATAGAGTAAAGCATTACATGCTAACGGCTAAGAAATGAGTTTAGTGTCAGATTTCCTGGGTTCAAATTAGGACTCCCTGTATACTACCTGTGTGGTCTATAACAAGTATAATTTTATGCCTGCATTATAGTATCTATCACATGGTACTATTAATACTAACCACTTCATAGGGTTGATTTCAGAAATAATATAGCATTCAAGGCACTTAGAATCAATTCATTAATCTCAGCTTATATATTTATTTCTATGATTATGTTCACATTTGCTGATAAAAAAGCAACTCCAATATCCATTATTCCTGTTAATTTATACTTCAAAATAATGAATCATAGAAAGAAAGGATAGTCTTTGAATCACATAGGAAGAATAAAGAGCAAAACAGAATAACTAACATAAGCCTCCAACAATGTCCAAATGATCCTCAGACAAGTTTCCCTGCTATGGAAAATGACAGAGGGCTGTCATTTTCAAGGGCTGCAGCCTCTTGAAAAGGACAGCTTAGACTCCAAGCTCCATCCACATGCAGAGACAGAGGCTGTGCTACATAAAAGTGAGGTGGTGTTTTATCCTCCTTCATAACAAAGAGAATTATAACTTCAGTTTTTGGAAATTTTTCTTTTTTTAACATCTTTATTGGAGTATAATTGCTTTACAATGGTGTGTTAGATTCTGCTTTATAACAAAGTGAATCAGCTATACATATATATATATATCCCCATATCTCCTCCCTCTTGAGCCACCCTCCCATCCCACACCTCAAGGTCATCACAAAGCACCGAGCTGATCTCCCTGTGCTATGTGGCTGCCTCCCACTAGGTATCTATTTTACATTTGGTAGTATATATAAGTCCATGCCACTCTCCCACTTCAGCCCAGCTTACCATTCCCCCTCCCCGTGTCCTCAAGTCTATTCTCTATATCTGCGTCTTTATTCCTGTCCTGCCCCTAGGTTCATAAGAACTGTTTTTTTTTTTTTTTTTTGATCCCACATATATGTGTTAGCACACAGTATTTGTTTTTCACTTTCTGGCTTACTTCACTCTGTATGACAGTCTCTACGTCCATCTACCTCATACACATAACTCAATTTCGTTTCTTTTTATGTCTGAGTAATATTCCATTGTATATATGTGCCACATCTTCTTTATCCATTCATCAGTCGATGGACACTTAGGTTGCTTCCATGTCCTGGCTACTGTAAATAGAGCTGCAGTGAACATTGTGGTACATGACTTTTTTTTTTTTAAAACATCTTTATTGGAGTATAATTGCTTTACAATGGTGTGTTACTTTCTGCTTTATAACAAAGTGACTCAGTTATACCTATACATATGTCCCCATATATCTTCCCTCTTGTGACGTGACTCTTTTTGAATTATGGTTTTCTCAGGGTATATGCCCAGCACTGGGATTACTGGGTCGTATGGTAATTCTATTTTTAGATATTTAAGGAACCTCCATACTGTTCTCCATAGTGGCTGTATGAATTTACATTCCCACCAGCAGTGCATGAGGGTTCCCTTTTCTCCACACCTTCTCCAGCATTTATTCTTTATAGATTTTTTGATGATGGCCATTCTGACCAGTGTGAGGTGATACCTCAGTGTAGTTTTGATTTGCATTTCTCTAATGATTAATGATGTTAAGCATCCTTTCATGTGTTTGTTGGCAATCTGTATATCTTCTTTGGAGAAATGTCTATTTAGGTCTTCTGCCCATTTTTGGAT
>NW_020175042.1:122516-153702 GCF_003031525.2 Neophocaena asiaeorientalis asiaeorientalis
ATATTGGCCTGTAGTTTTCTTTCTTTGTGACATCTTTGTCTGGTTTTGGTATCAGGGTGATGATGGCCTCATAGAATGAGTTTGGGAGTGTTCTTTCCTCTGCTATACTTTGGAAGAGTTTGAGAAGGATAGGTGTTAGCTCTTCTCTAAATGTTTGATAGAATTCGCCTGTGAAGCCGTCTGGTCCTGGGCTTTTGTTTGTTGGAAGATTTTTAATCACAGTTTCAATTTCAGTGCTTGTGATTTTTCTGTTCATATTTTCTATTTCTTCCTGGTTCAGTCTCGGAAGGTTGTGTATTTCTAAGAATTTATCCATTTCTTCCAGGTTGTCCATTTTATTGGCATATAGTTGCTTGTAGTAATCTCTCATGATATTTTGTATTTCTGCAGTGTCAGTGTCACTTCTCCTTTTCATTTCTAATTCTATTGATTTTTCTCCCTTTTTCCTTGATGAGTCTGGATAATGGTTTATCAATTTTCTTTATCTTCTCAAAGAACCAGCTTTTAGTTTTTTTGATCTTTGCTATTGTTTCCTTTATTTCTTTTCCATTTCTTTCTGATCTGATTTTTATGATCTCTTTCCTTCTGCTAACTTTGGGGGTTTTTTGTTCCTCTTTCTCTAATTAGTTTAGATGTAAATTTAGGTTGTTTGAGATGTTTGTTGTTTCTTGAGGTAGGATTGTATTGCTATAAACTTCCTCTTAGAACTGCTTTTGCTGCATCCCTTAGGTTTTGGGTCATTTTGTTTTCTTTGTCATTTGTTTCTAGGTATTTTTTGATTTCCTCTTTGATTTCTTCAGTGATCTCTTGGTTATTAAGTAGTGTTTTGTTTAGCCTCCTTGTGTTTGTATTTTTTTACAGATTTTTTCTTGTAATTGATATGTAGTCTTACAGCATTGTGGTCGGAAAAGATAGTTGATATGATTTCAATATTCTTAAATTTACGAAAGCTTGATTTGTAACCCCAGATATGATCTATCCTGGAGAATGTTCCATGAGCACTTGAGAAGAAAGTGTATTCTGTTGTTTTTGGATGGAATGTCCTAGAAATATCAATTAAGTCCATCTTGTTTAATGTATCACTTAAAGTTGTGTTTCCTTATTTTCAGTTTGGATGGTCTGTCCATTGGTGTAAGTGGGGTATTAAAATTCCCCCAGCATTATTGTGTTACTGTCGATTTCCCCTTTTATGGCTGTTAGCATTTGCCTTATGTATTGAGGTGCTCCTATGTTGGGTGCAAAAGTATTTACAATTGTTATATCTTGTTGGATTGATCACTTGATCATTACGTAGTGTCCTTCTTTGTCTCTTGTAATAGTCTTTATTTTAAAGTCTATTTTGTCTGATATGAGAATTGCTACTCCAGCTTTCTTTTGATTTCGATTTGCATGGAATATCTTTTTCCATCCCCTCACTTCAGTTTGTATGTGTTCCTAAGTCTAAAGTGGGTCTCTTGTAGACAGCATATATATTGGTCGTGTTTTTGTATCCATTCAGCCAGTCTATGTCTTTTGGTGGCAGCAGTTAATCCATTTACATTTAAGGTAATTATCGATATATATGTTCCTATGACCATTTTCTTAATTGTTTTGGGTTTGTTAATGTAGGTCTTTTCCTTGTCCTGTGTTTCTTGCCTAGAGAAGTTCCTTTAGCATTTGTTGTAAAGCTGGTTTGGTGGTGCTGAACTGTCTTTGCTTTTTCTTCTCTGTTAAATTTTTAATTTCTCTGTTGAATCTGAATGAGATCCTTGCTGGGTAGAGTAGTCTTGGTTTTAGGTTTTTCCCTTTCATCACTTTAAATATGTATTGCACTCCCTTCTGTCTTGCAGAGTTTCTGCTGGAAGATCAGCTGTTAACCTTATGGGGATTCCCTTGTATGTTATTTTTCCCTTGCTGCTTTTAATATTCTTTCTTTGTTTTTAATTTTTGATAGTTTGATTAATATGTGCCTTGGTGTGTTTCTCCTTGTATTTATCCTTTATGGTACTCTCTGCGCTTCCTGGACTTGATTGACTATTTCCTTTCCCATATTAGGGAAGTTTACAAGTATAGTATCTTCAAATATTTTCTCAGTCCCTTTCTTTTTCTTTTCTTCTTCTGCCACCCCTATATTTCGAATGTTGGTGCATTTAATGTTGTCCCAGAAGTCTCTAAGACTGTCCTCAATTCTTTTCATTCTTTTTTCTTTATTCTGCTCTGCAGTAGTTATTTCCACTATTTTATCTTCCAGGTCACTTCTCCATTCTTCTGCCTCAGTTATTTTGCTATTGATTCCTTCTAGAGAATTTTTAATTTCATTTATTCTGTTGTTCATCATTGTGTATTTGCTCTTTAGTTCTTCTAGGTCCCTGTTAAATGTTTCTTTTATTTTCTCCATTCTTTTTCCAAGATTTTGTATCATCTTTACTATCATTACTCTGAATTCTCTTTCAGGTAGACTGCCTATTTCCTCTTCATTTGTCTGGTGGGTTTTTTCCTTGCTCCTTCATCTGCTGTGTGTTTCTCTGTCTTCTAATTTTGCTTCACTTACTGTGTTTGGGGTCTCCTTTTCACAGGCTGCAGGTTCGTAGTTCCTGATGTTTTTGGTGTCTGCCCCCAGTGGCTAAGGTTGGTTCAGTGGGTTGTGTAGGCTTCCTGGTGGAGGGTACTAGTGCCTGTGTTCTGGTGGATGAGGCTGGATCTTGTCTGTATGGTGGGCCGGACCATGTCTGGTGGTGTGTTTTGGGGTGTCTGTGACCTTCTTATGATTTTAGGCAGCCTCTCTGCTAGTGGGTGAGGTTGTGTTCCTGTCTTGCTAGTTGTTTGGCATAGGTTGTCCAGCACTGTAGCTTGCTGGTTGTTGAGTGGAGCTGGGTCTTAGTGTTGAGATGGAGATCTCTGGGAGAGCCTTATCCTTTTGAAATTACATCAAGCCGGGAGGTCTCTGGTGGACCAACGTCCTGAACTAGGCTCTCTCACCTCAGCGGCACAGGGCTGACACCCAGCCGGAGCACCAAGACCCTGTCAGCCACATGGCCTGGTACGTGGGTGAGTTTTTTGCCTTTTGGGAAGTCTGAGGTCTTCTGCCAGCTTTCAGTAGCTGTTCTGGAGGAGTTGTTCCACATGTAGATGTATTTTTGATGTATTTGTGGGGAGGAAGGTGATCTCCATGTCTTACTCCTCCGCGATCTTGAAGGTCTTCCTGGAAAATCTTTAAGCTAAAGAAAACTTTCACGTTCGTGAATGATTTGATTAAAGTGAATAACTATAAATAATAAATTTGTGTCTGTCTACCATATCCAAACAACAAACTAAAGCAAACCCTGAGAATATTTCCCGAAGTGTATGGGAGACTAGCAGACAATTTATAAGAGTTAAGTAAGTTGTTTGATTACCAAAGCATCAAAAATGCTTAATGATTTAGTGGAGCACTGAGATGTCATTTAGGCATAAACAAGAATCTAGATAATATATTCCCAATAGTATTTTGAATAAATAAAATGGTCCCTAGACAAAGTGGTTTTTTTTAATTTCATAAAATTCATATAAATGGAATGATTAGATGGTGTTACCTGAAATGTTTTTATTTTCTTCTTTTTAGTGAAAGAAGAAATTCTTTGAGGAGGATCGGGAAAAGCATACTAGTTAGAGCCAAAACTGGACCTCAGGCATAGAAGCATTGTTTAACAGGGTGAATCATTCTGCATACTTATTAAGGACATATCTGAAATAGTCTATTTCCTGATTGACTGGCCTCAGAGCCACTGAGTTTCCAAGCTTATTGGTTTCAGTCTTTTTTCTGTGAAGGTCATTGTAGGAAATTGTCTTAAGTATACTGCATACAAATCTTTCCCCTTGCACAAATGTTCAAAATCTTTCTAGTTTTTATTCTCATCACAGTGTATTTCTTAAACCAAAGTAGGCCAATATACATGAATGAAATATATCAACATATCTAGTTTCCTATTTCTGTATCATACTCAAATCCTAGTCTGACAGTTACAAAGAACTGAGCTACACCTCTGCCCTGCGAACCCTGCTCTTCCTGCAGTGTTTATTGCTCAGGGAATTATACATACCATTTTCCTGTTGCTCAATCCAGAAACACAGACATCAGTCTTTAGAAGGACAGCTAAAAATGACTTTGCTAAAATATGAAGATACAATGTTATTCCTCTTCTCAACAATGTCAAGTGAATCTTCATTTTCTGTAGAATAAAGTCCAGACTTTTTAGCTTGACATACAAAGCCCTACAGGACTGGCCCTTGGCTACTTCTCTGACCTTATCTCTTACTGCTCTCCAAGTAATTCTCTTCACTCTAGCCAGGCTGCCTTCTTGCTATTTCTCAAACATACCTTAGAGCCTTTGCATCTGCTGTTTCCCTTTTGCCAAATGGCTTGCTTCATTACTTTATTTAAATATGTCCCTTTCAGAGAGACCTTCCTTACTCATTCTATCTAAACTATTACTTCCATAACCGTCTTTACTTATTTTGAATCATTTAAATTCTAGTTGGAAGCAGTTAAAAGCCTGTGTGTAAATTTCCATGCTCTAACTTTGCAAGGAAGCTCAGGAGAGTGCTTATTAATGTAAAGTGTGGTGGTAAATGTTCAGCATCTGGCTTTCTGAAACAAGAAAAAAAGTTCTAGTAGCTTTTAGTGATATCCGAGGAGTAAATGACTCCTGATTGCAAGCTACCAACATTATGCCACTAAACTTGAAATTGGGAAGAAATGCCGACAATTGGCTGGAGATAGAGTATGAGTTAGCTCCAGTACAAAAGAGAGCCATAACATCAATTCAGCCTGAAATGTTTAAACAACTTATGGTTTCCAGCTTCTACAGAGTTCGCAGTGGTCTTTGTGGGAGTAAGAGATAAACTATTGTCTCATTAAACCGCTGAAAAGTTGATTTTTTTTGCTACCATAAAATAACCTAGCTATTCTTGATTCATATAAATATGTTTAGGGGATTTGGGCATCAATCTGGCTCTAAGATTTCTGGTAATCAGGCAAATGTCATCATTACACATTTCACAGGCCTTGTGATAAAAAGGCACAGAGTGCTCAGGAGAGAATTTCTGTATATGGTACTAAAACCAGTGGAAATTCTGAAAATCTTCAAATGAGAGGGTAATATAATAAAAATAATAATTGTTAACTATTATTTGTTGTTTACTTGGTTCCAGAAACTGTTCAAAGCACTTTATCTCTGGGCATATTTCATCTTATTCATCCAATTAACCCAAGAGCAATATGCTATTATTATTTCTAATTTGTAGTTATTCAATATAAGATTCAGAGTGATTAAAGATTTTTCCTATGCAGATAGTAAGGGGTTGTGGAATTTTTGTTGAAATGTCTTTCTTGTCTCTGTAGAAAGTAGAAAAAAAAAGTACACAACTTCTCTCTGGTCAAGGAAAGGTAACATAATATCAGAATTGTGAATCTCCCATTAAGCAGGGATTCAGTAATAATTAATGAATATATAAAACAAGTCACTTGGACTTAAAATACATTGTTGTTGAGACTGTATTTTATAAGGCACTCCTCTCTGCTGATAAGAGAAGTTAATGATACTGAATATTTATGACTTAGTTTGTTAAACAATGAATCTACCACTAACTAATCAGAATAGACAAAAATAAATTTGATTCTTCTAGATATGGCAAATTTCTTCAGTGGCTTCCTTTTTTTTGCAATTCCAAAAATTTCTAGTGCAAAAACATACTTTGTTTACTATTAAACATCTGTAATTACATGTGAAATATATCCTTTAAACTTTACACTTGAGAGAATTACTTCAATCACAAACATGATTTTGGAGAATATAGTGTTATTTCACTTATATTTCACTTAAGTTGTAAATTAGCAGAATAATTTTTTGTCTCATCTTTTTCTCCAAATTGCTACTAAGGAAGAAATAAATTTAAATTTCTCTTCAGGTGTCTTTTCTTTGAACAAAAGCTTGATGGTAGTATAGATATTTAAAGAAACATGAAGAAATGAAAGTGATTTTGACAGTTTTAAACATAAACATTGCAAAGCTTTAAATGTAAGCATTGAATAGGAGGAATTTAAACTTTTGACTCTGTAGCACATGATTTTAATCACCAAAATTATCTGTTTCATTTTTCTTTTTTTAAAATTGAAGTATAGTTGATTTACAATGTTGTGCCAATCTCTGCTGTACAGCAAAGTGACTCGATTATACACATAGACTTATTTTCTTTAATAGTCTTTTCCATTATGGTTTATCACAAGATAGTGAATACAGTAAGTCCCCTCCATACAGAAGAGTTCCATTCCAAGAGCACATTTTTAAGTCCAATTTGTTCGAAAGTCCAACAAAGTTAGCCTAGGCACCCAACGAACACAATCGGCTATATAGTACTGTACTGTAATAGGGTTATAATACTTGTCACATAACTAATACATAAAAAACAAACAGAAAAAATAAAGGAAACATTTTTAATCTTATAGTACAGTACCTTAAAAAGTACAGTAATATGGTACAACAGCTGGCATACAGGGGCACTTTCGCATCTTTGAAAGTTCGTGACTTGAAGGTTCGTATGTAGGGAACTTACTGTATAGCTTCCTGCGCTATACAGTAGGACTTTGTTGTTTATCCATCCTATATATAATAGTTTACATCAGCTAATCCCAAACTCCCAGTCCTTCCCTCCCTCCCGTGTTGGCAACCACAAGTTTGTTCTCTATGTCTGTGAGTCTGTTTCTATTTTGTAGATAGGTACATTTGTGCCATATTTTAGATTCCACATATAAGTGATATCATGTGATATTTGTCTTTCTCTTTCTGACTTACTTCACTTAGTATGATAATCTCTAGGTCCATCCATGTTGCTGCAAATGGCATTATTTCCTTCTTTTTATGGCTCAGTAGTATTCCATTGTATATATGTACCACATCTTCTTTATCCATTCATCTGTCGCTGTACATTTAGGTTGTTTCCATGTTTTGGCTATTGTGAATAGTGCTGCTATGAACATAGGGATGCATGTATCTTTTAGAATTATAGTTTTGTCTGGATATATGCCCAGGAGTGGGATTGCTGGATCATATGGTAATTTTATTTTAGTTTTCTGAGGAACCTCCATACTCTTTTCCACAGTGGTTGCACCTCCTTACGTTCCCACCCACAGTGTAGGAGGGTTCCCTTTTCTCCACACCCTCTCCAGCAATTATTATTTGTACCCTATTTAATGATGCCTATTCTGACCAGTGTAGGGTGATACCTCATTGTAGTTTTGTAGATAAACTAACTCTAGGAAAGAACTTGTCTACGAGTTTTATGGTGTCATGTCTTATGTTTAAGTCTTTAAGCTATTTTGAGTTTATTTTTGTGCATGATGTGAGGGTGTGTTCTAAATTCATTGATTTACATGCAGCTGTCCAACTTTCCCAGCACCACTTGCTGAAGAGACTGTCTTTTTCCTATTTTATATTCCTGACTCCTTTGTTGAAGATTAATTGATCATAAGTGTATGGGTTTATTTCTGGGCTCTCTATTTCTGTTCCATTGATCTGTATGTCTGTTTTTATACCAATACAATTTACAATTTTGTAATATTGTCTGAAGTCTGGGAGAGTTATGCTTCCTGCTTCATTTTTTTCCTCAGGATTGCTTTGGCAATTCTGGGTATTTTATGGTTTCATATAAGTTTTTAGAATATTTGTTCTAGCTCTGTGAGAAACGTCATGGGTAATTTGACAGGGATCGCATTAAATCTGTAGATCACTTTAGGTAGTATTGTCATTTTAACAGTATCAATTCTTCCAATCCAAGAGCATGGGATATCTTTCCATTTCTTTGAATCCTCTTTAATTTCCTTTACTGATGTTTTATACTTCTCAGCATATAAGTCTTTCACCTCCTTGGTCAGGTTTATTCCTAGGTTTTTGTTTTTTTGTGTGTGTGATTTTCAAAGGTAATGTTTCTGATATTTCATTGTTAGTGTAAAGAAATACAACTGATTTCTGAACGTTTTTCATGTATCCTGCTACTTTGCTGAATTCACTTATTAGATGTAGCAGTTTTTGTGTGGAGTCCTCAGGGTTTTCTACATACAGTATCATGTCATCTGCGTATAGTGACAGTTTTACCTCTTCCCTTCCAATTTGGATAACTTTTATTTCTTTTTCCTGTCTGATTGCTGTGGCTAGGACTTCCAATACTATGTTGAAAAGAAGTGGTAAGAGTGAGCATACTTGTCTCGTTCCAGATTTTAGCAGGAAGGCTTTCAGCAGTTCACCATTGCATATTATATTGGCTGTGGGTTTGTCATAAATGGCTTTTAATATGTTGAGATCTGTTCCCTCTCTACCCACTTTGGTAAGAGTTTTTATCATGAATGAATTTGAATTTTGTCCAATGCTTTTTCTGCATCTATTGAGATGATCATGTGGTTTTTGACTTTTCTTTTGTTAATGTGTATTATATTGATTGATTTGCATATGTTGAACCATCCTTGTGAACTTGAGATGAATCCCAATTGGTTGTGGTGTATGATCTTTTTTATGTGTTTGGATTTGGTTTGCTAATATTTTGTTGAGAATTTTTGCATCTGTATTCATCAAAGATATTGGCCTGTAATTTTCTTTTTTGGTGGTGTCTTTGGTTTTGGTATCAGGGTGATGGTGGCTTTATAGAATGTCTTTGGGGGCATTCCCTCCTCTTCAGTCTTTTGGAAGAGTTTGAGAAGAATTGGTATAAGTTCTTCTTTGTATGTTTGATAGAATTCACCTGTGAAGACATCTGGTCCTGGGCCTTTGTTTCTAGGAAGTTTTTTATTTATTATAGATTTTATTTCACTTCTACTGATTGGTCTGTTCTAATCATCTGTTTCTTCTTAATTCAATTTTGGTAGGCTGTATATTTCTAGAAAGTTGTCCATTTCTTCTAGGTTGTCAAATTTGTTGGCATATAATTGTTCATTGTATTCTCTTATGGTTTTTTGTATTCCTGTGGTATCAGTTGAGATTTCTCCTTTTTCATTTCTTATTTTCTTTACTTAGGTCCTCTCTCTTTTCTTCTTGGTGAGCCTGCCCAGAGGTTTCTCAATTTTGTTTACCCTTTCAAAGAACCAGCTCTTGGTTTTATTGATTCTTTTTTCTTTTAATCTCTATTTTATTTATTTCCTCCCTGATTTGTGTTATTTCCTTCCTTCTGCTGACTTTAGGTTTTGTTTGTTCTTCTTTTTCTAATTCTTTTAGGTAATAGGTTAGGTTGTTTATTTGAGATTTTTCTTGTTTCTTGAGGAAGGTCTGTATCACTATGAACATCCCTCTAAGAATTGCTTTTGCTGCATCCCATGGATTTTGTATGGTTATGGTTTCTTTGTCATTTGTCTCAAGGTACTTTTTAATTTCCTCATTGACCCATTGGTTTTTTGGTAGCATGTTATTTAGTCTCCATTAATCATTTTTTCCTCATTTCTTTTCCTGTGGTTGATTTCTAGCTTCATGCTGTTGTGGTCAGAGAAGATGCTTGAAATAATTTCTATACTCTTACATTTGTTGAGGTTAGTTTTGTGCCCTAGTATGTGGTCAGTCCTAGAGAATGTTCCATGTGCACTTAATAATGTGTATTCTGGGTTTTTTTGGATGTAATGTCCTGAAAATAAGTCTAACTGTTCTATTGTATCATTTAGGATCTCTGTTGCCTTACTGATTCTCTGTCTGGAAGATCTGTCCATTAATGTGAGTGGGGTGTTAAAGTCTCCTACTATTATTGTATTACCATCAGTTTCTCCCTTTATGTCTGTTAGTATTTGTTTTATATATTTGGGTGCTCCTATATTAGGTGCATATATGTTGATGAGTGTAAAATCCTCTTCTTGTATTGATCTTTTTATCATTATATAGTGTCCTTCTTTTTTACTTTATAGAATTTGGTTTAAAGTCTTATTTGTTATGAGTATTGGATCTCCTGCTTTCTTGTCATTTCTGTTTGCATGAAATATCTTTTTTCCTCCCCTCACTTTCAATCTATGTGTGTCCTTTGTCCTAAAGTGGTTCTCTTGTAGGCAGCATATTATAGGCTCTTGTTTTTTAATCCAGTCTGGCACTCTATGTCTTTTGATTGGAGCATTCAGTCCATTGACATTTAAGGTATTTATTGATACATATGTATTTGTTGCCTTGTAAACCTTGTTTTCCAGTTGATTCTTTGTTTCTTCTTTGGTCCTTTTTCTTTTTTTTTTTTCTTTTTGTGGTTTGATGATTTCCTTTTATTTTATGCTTGTGCTATTTTTGGTTTTTGTGAATCTCTTTTATGTTTTGGTATGTGTATGCCCTGTTTTTCAAGTATATTAACCCCTTCCTATATCTGCTTGCTTTAGACTGATAGTCATATAGGCTCAAACACATTCTTAAAAAAAACTGCATTTTCTTACTCCCCTTTCCCACATTTTATAATTTTGATGTCCTTTTTTACATCTTCATGTTTATTCTTTTGCTGTTCCTTGTGTTTATCATCACTTTCACAAATAGGTTTTGTTGTTGTTGTTCTTTTTTGATCTGTATACTGGCTAATGTAAGTGATTAACTTTCCAATTGTGATTTCCTCCTTCCTATATCTTCTTTCTTCTTTTCTCGTTAGAGAAGGCCTTTCAATATTTTTTTCAGGATAGGTTTAGTATTGCTTTATTCTTTTAGTTTTTGCTTGTCTGAGGAATTCTTTATTTCTCCTCCTATTCTAAATGATAATCTTGCTGGGTAGACTATTCTAGGTTGCAGATTTTTCCCTTTGAAAACTTTGAATATAGTTTGCCACTCCCTTCTGGCCTGCAGTGTTTCTGTAGAGAAATCAGCTGATAGCCTTATGAGAGTTCCCTTCTAATTAACTCATTGTTTTCCTCTGCTGCTTTTAGAATCCTCTCTTTATCTTTAAATTTGCCATTTTTATTATAATATGTCTTGGTGTTGGTTTGTTTGGATTCATCTTATGTGGGGCTCTCTCTGCTTCCTGTACCTGAATATCTGTTTCCTTCTTTAGGTTTGGGAAGTTATCAGCCATAATTTCTTCAAATACATTTTCAATCCTCTTTTTCTTCTCCTACTGGAATCCCTATTATGTGTAGATTGGCCCACTTTCATTATCCCATAGGTCTCTTATATTGCTTTCAATTTTAAAATTCATTTGCCTTTCTGTCTGCTGTTTTGATTGGGTAATTTCCATTATTCTATCTTTCAGACAACTTATTCTTTCTTCTGCATTATTCATTCAGCTGTTCATTGCCTTTAGCTCAGCTTTTGTCTCAGCAAATAAATTTTCTCATTTTTCTTGGTTCCTCCTTATAGTTTGTAGTTCCTTTTGACAGTAATCTGAATTTCTGTCAATAGCCTTTCTTAGTTCCTTCAGTATTTGCATTACATCCTTTTTGAACTCAGTGTCTATTAGATTGAAGTGGTCTGTTTCATTGTTTGTTCCTTCAGGGGAATTCTCTTGGTCTTTTAACTGGGAGTAGTTCCTCTGCTTCTTCATTTTGCTTATATTTCTCTTACTCTGTGAGTTTAGCAGAAATAATTTTCTACTATAGTCTTGGAGGGCTATTTAAATGCAGTAGCATCCCTCCATAGCTTGTGTGGGTTTAATATATATATATATGTAATTTTTTTTTTTTTTGGTGTGAGGACTGTTTTTGGTTTGGATGCTTGCTATCTCTTTCTTCAGCATGTGCTGCCCATTATCCCCTTTGTAGGAGGTGTGCAGGTGTGCAGCCCATGCATGCACCTAGGAAGGTGGGGGCAGCAGTTTGCTCCAGGTCATGGCAGCAGCAGCAGGTTGTGCATGCTCCCAGGAAGGTGGGGGCAGCAACCTGTGCCTGCCCCCTAGGCTCCTTGGTGGTGGCAGCAGTCCACACCTGCCTCTGGAGTTTGAGATGGCAGCAGTGGCTCACAGCTGCTCCCAGAACTCATGTAGGCAGTGCTGTGCTACCTGAGAGCATGCACAGAGAAAGAAGCTCCTATGGTGGACCCAACCCTCTCCTTGCATGCCCTCCTGGCCCCCTATCTGGTGGGCCCAGGCTCCTTCCTGTACTCCCTTGGTTGTGGCACACCACACCCCTAGCCCCCTCAGGCTGTCTCCACACAGCCAACCCCAATCCTCTGCCCAGGGTCTGACCTCCAAAGCCTGAGCTTCAACACTTAGCCCCTGCCCACCCCAGACGAAGAGTGTTTCAGGCTGGGGAGTGCCGGTAGGCACTGACCATCTGTGTAGGTCTCTCTCCACTTTGCCCTCCACAAGCTGGTTGCTGCACTCTTCTCCAAGGCTCCAAAGATCCCCCCTCTGTCCCAGCTGATCTCCCTGACAGTTAGGGGACTTCCCAGGGTATGGAAACCTTTCCTTTTTCACAGCTCCCTCCCAGGGGCACAGGTCCCATCCCAATTTCTCTCTTTTTCTTTTTTTTTTTTTCCTTTTGCCCTACCCAGTTATGTGGAGATTTTCTTGCCTTTTGGAGAGTCTGAGGTCTTCTTCCAGTGATCAGTAGATGTTCTGTGAGAATCAATCTGTATATGGATGTATTTATGATGTATTTGTGGGGGAAGGTGAGCTCCATGTCATACTCTTCTGTGTACATGCAAATATAAAAATTAATGAAACATTGATTTGTATATTATTTGTCCTAAGCACCCAGATATTACTGTGAGCCCAAGACTAACAGTGTGTGCTAAATTATACACACTCTCTGAGTGCCTTTATAGCTAATGAGAGAACTGGCAAGGTCAGGTATCAGGTTCCATGAGCTCATGGACTTCAATTTGTCCAGGTGAAGCAAACTCACTATAAGTATAGGGATTTATTAAATTCCTTGTCCTCATTAATAATAAAAGCCAACCTGCCTTTCAACTGTATTAAAACTTCTATACTTAATGTTTACTCTTTAGTGATATCAAAGCACATAGTTTTATGCTGAAGTGAAGAAAAATAATTACAAAGTAAAATCTTTCTTTGCTAAATTCCAATTACAAATCATTTGAAATTACCTTGGCTTGCAGTATACAGATTTTACTTCCAGTCTCAGCAGCTCTTGCTGCAAATGTCATTGTTTTATGGAATTAATTCCAGTATATGGAAAAGAAAGGCCAAGACCAGACAGTATCTTCTTGTCAGAACTTAAACTCCAACACCAGTAGGAAGGCTCAAAGTTTCCAATTCCAGATGAATCATTGGGCAGAAATCCCTTTGTAATCAATTGTTGTAAATCTGTTTTTACACACAATTTAATGTTCCACCTTCTGCTTTGTAGTTACTCAAGGGCAGACACCAGCCCCTTGAAAATTAGCCCAATTACAACTTAATTCATTGAAGAATTCAAGAAAAACAAACAGAATTTTTCTCTTTAGCTATTTTCTTTGAATTAAAATGTTATTTGGCAAACCAGAAATGGATAAAAAGGAGTTTAAAACAAAAAAAAGATAAGATGGTGTCTTAATACTTTAGATAAAAATTGACAGAAAAATGAACAGTTGAAAAACATTCAACATTCATGCATCACACAAATAACTAGTTTAAACGTTTGAGACTTGAATAGATCTTTAACCAGACAAAGTTGTAAAATTGCATAGGAGTGAGTTCTATGCTACTCAATTTATCCATTCTTTTAAAAAAGTGACTTGTATTCTCTTGATCTCTATTCCATCAATGTTGTTTATACAGTTCTATAATGGCTGCTGCTTAATAACATTTCAAACTTTGATCAAAGACCTTGTAATGTATTGGCACCTTGCATTAAGCTTAGTACACTGAAATATCAGTAGAGCAGTCGCTGTAGATGTTGTTCCCAATATCCATTCCAGAAATTAGAGTAAGTCAATCATGGTAATATATCCCCCTTACCAGTGATTTGTTAAGAAAAGATTGTGGAACTCATCTCTTGGTCCTCATATTCAAAGGAGTCAATAAAAATCTTAACTGATAAAAACACTGTAACAATGCTATTAAGTTAGTTAAATCATGATCTTCTCACTGAGGGAACCTTAGAAGGTTAATAACTTTTTTGCTACTAAATCACAGAGGTATCAGATTCATTAAATCTTGTGTTCTCAATGACTTCTTTATACTACTTCATTCACAGACCCTCAGTTTCCTCAAGTGGGAAGCCTGTTCTCTCAAGTGGATTGAAAGCGGGTGGGGAAGCAGCTGGGATCTCAAGGCTTGGTAGACATTAAGCCAGGCATCTACTCTTCCCAAAGGCAAGGAAAAACCTTCTTTGAGACTGAGAGGAAATGACCAGATGATCTCTGCCTAATCTTCTCCAAGGAAAGAAACTGATATACATTTATTTTCAGAGGATATCATATATACATATAAAATATTCCCCTGCTCTATGGGGGATAAGGCTTTCTGACTCTTCAGGAAATGGTGTGCTTCCAAGCAGCAGACAGTGAGGATGGGAAAGCTGGTGCTGAGGGACTGAATGCAAAGTTTTGCTGCCTGAGGGGGCTGGATTTGAACTCCAGCTCTTTCATTGACTAATAGGCAATAAGCAGTTAACTTTTTTTTTTGAGCCTTAACATTTTCATCTCTAAAAAATATTGATGTGTAGATTTCAATGATTTGCATGTAATGAGAATACATGTAAACATAGACAGCATGTTGCCAGGCATACACGTTTTTCAAAATGGGCTCCCAATTGTATGCAGAGTTGGTTGGATTCTTGACTCTTTTATGAACTCTCTTGTAAACTCTATTGAAGCAGAGCCACTGTTATGAGTGTGGCAGATTAAAAATAACCACAGATTTTAAGACACTGCTCTCACTGAGAGTCTGCATTTATGTCTCTCCTCCTGAATGTGGATCTGCTCTGGAAATGCTTTGTCCACTGGAACAGGGCAGGGCGATGCTGTTCTGGTTTTGGGCCCTGGCCTTAAAGATATTGGTGACTTGTACTTCTTCCTTAAAATACTCACTCTTGGGGAATTGACTGAGAGTTAGAGATACCACATGGAGGGAAATGATATTACAAGAAAGGAGAGAGGTTAATGACCAGGCCCCAACTATTCCAAGCCCCAGACATTTGAATTATTCTGATTGAGGGCCCAGATATTTTTGTGCAGCAGAGATGAGTCATTCCAAATGAAATCTGTCCAAATTTCAGATTTATAAACAAAAGAAGTAATTGATGCTGTCTCAAAACACTAAAGCTTAATGTATGTATGCAATGACTGGTGTATGGACTATGGGATGAGGTTTGTTTTTTTTTTTTTAAGTGATTTTTTTTTTTTTTTTTTTGGTGGTATGTGGGCCTCTCACTGTTGTGGTATCTCCCGTTGTGGAGCACAGGCTCTGGACGCGCAGGCCCAACGGCCATGGCTCACGGGCCCAGCCGCTCCGCGGCATGTGGGATCCTCCCGGACCGGGGCACGAACCCGTGTCCCTTGCATCGGCAGGCGGACTCTCAACCACTGCGCCACCAGGGAAGCCCTTTTTAAGTGATTTTAAACAACTGTGAAAGAAGCTAGTCAAGAAAAGGTCTAGAAGAGGAAGTTAGAGGATATGAGGGGACACTAGCCAGCATTAACCCAGAGGTTTTTTTGGACACAAGTTGATTTTTACAGGGTAATCTGAGAGTTGTTTCAGATGTACTTCTAGCTGCCACGGTGGGGTCCTGAAGGAGGTTTTGGAGAGGTTTAGGGGAGGCTATTGCCTCTGTGTAGTGACTGCTTCTACACCTCTGAGGATCCTCAGTCAAGTAGCTGGTGGCAGCCTTCTTAGGACAAGCCATCAGAAAGAAGTAGATGTGGAAAGAAAGAAAGCTAGAGCACACTGAAATCCGCCAGACAGATTTGCATGCATCAGTCCTCCTCTGCCTGATCATAAAGGTCTTCACATAATAATACTTGCTGCTTAATATCCTCTTTAAAACCTTAAACAAGTTCCTCTTTTGGCTAGCTCCTATGTGGAACAATACTGAGAAAGGGATTCTCAAAACATACTCATCAGCATAACAAAGTTGATGAAGTAAAATCCAGCATATGTGTAATGTACAGCATAGTGCTAGGCACAGCAAAAATATACATTTTCCCCCATAGTTCAGATAGGTCATCATTTGCCCATATTAATGACTATACTTGAGTTATCATACCTTGTTAAAGATTTAGGACTTTCTCCTATGCCCTTTGGAATTGTTACAAATAAAAGTATATATGCAAAGAACTGAAGTCAAATGAGAAAATAAATGTTTGGTTTATAAAGAACTGTAAAATGTCTAATAAATGAAGTTTTTCTGGTAAAAACTGCATTGGAGGACATAGGTCAGATGTGAAACCAAAGTGGGAACTTTTATTCTTCCGCCTTGAATTGGAGGAAAACTTGTAGTAGAAACTAACTTGACCCCTTGCTTATAGGTGGAGGAGATATATATATATATAGAGAGAGAGAGAGAGAGAGAAAGCGAGAGAAAGCAGGACCTTTACCCCATAGTAGATCCTTCCCTGATCCCTGATGATATAGAAACCAGAAGAGAGTCTGATGAACCAGAATAACAGAGCAAAAAGGAGCCAGGAACAAAGTTTCGTACCACTGAGGCACAATAACTCCATGTATTAATTAAACATGCCTTAATGAATGTCAAGATATGACTGATCTGGATCATTCTTATTACCTTGATGAAAAAATGGAAACCAAAAGTCTTCATTGCAAGTCTCTATCCCCCATCCAATCGACACAGAAGTAAAACTTACCTTATAGGGCCTGTTTTTAATAATAAGGCACATGGGTTAATTGCATATTTCCCCTTTAACCTCATTCTACTATATAATAATATTTATCCAAAACACAGGAGATAAATTTATGTAAAGCAAAAGTCTTTAGAGGATTAATTTTCAAAGTGCTTAGGCAAGAGCACATATTAAAATAATTATTTTAAATGCAAATAACAATTAAATTTGATGTTCAAGAGGGAAAGATTACACTCAAATATGATATGAGTGTGTTAAATTTTACCCATGAAGAAACAACTATAAAGAAAATGTGATGATTAATTTATTAGGAGAAAACATTGAGTTAAAACAATATAATATAGGAAATTTTTTAAAGATCAGGGAGCAGGGATTGTACAAACTCTGGTAGGAAAACTTTCTATAAATAAGTAGAGAGCAAGGGTTTATATTTGGTTACATTGCATAGTAAAACTTTGCTTAACTACAATACTTGGGGAACAAATCTTAGGATAACTTCATAAAAGCCTTCTTTTCTCTGACTTATTCTCTTTATTATATAATTTTAATAACTTTGTGGTGGTATAAATGATATTCAATAAACTGTACATATTTTAAATGTACAACTTGACAATTTTGGTCATAAGCGTACACTTGAAAAATCATCACAATCAAGGTAATAACATACTCATTGCCCCTAAAATTTCCTCGTGCCCTGTTGTAATCCCTCCCTCCCATCTCTTCCCCTCATTCCCAGGTAGCCACTGATGTGTCTGTTACTACAGACTAATTTACATTTTCGATACTTTATTTTGGTAAGTGGAATCATAAGAGTATGCATTTTTTTCTGGCTTCTTTCACTCAGGATAATAATTTTTAGATTCATCCACATTGTTGACACTATCAGTAGTTCATCTCTGACTTGATGAGTATTATTCCACTGTATGTTTAACTAGTCACTGATGATGGGCATTTGGGTTGTTTACAGTTTTTGGCTATTACACATGAAGCTGTTATTAACATACAAGTATTTGTATGAACATGTGCTTTAATTTCTTTTCAGTAAATATTTAGGAATTGAATGGCTGTATCATGTGGTACATGTATATTTAACTTTTTAAGTAATTGCCAAACTGTTATCCAAAGTAGTTGTAACATTTTACATTCCCAACAAGAGTGAATTCCCAACAATAGTGAATAATGAGTCCTAGTTCCTCCTCACCTCATAAGCATGTGGTAGGGTCAAGTTGGTTTTGCTTCTTTTACCTTTTCTTTTTTTTTCTTTTTCTTCTTTTCCTTTCTCCCTTTCTTTCATCTCTTACGAGGTATGAAAAATTATATTATCATGGCTTTAATCTACATTTTTCTAATAACCAGCAATGTTGAATTTGTTGTTATATGCCACCTATATATCTTTTTTGGTAAGATGTCTGCTTAAAATCTTTTCCCATTTTTTCAGGTTGTTTGTTTTCTTATTTTTGAGTTTTAGGTATTCTTTATATGTAGTGGATGATGTGATTTTTATCAGATATATGATTTGCAAATATTTTTTCCCAGACTGTGGATCGTCTTTTCATTCTCTGATACAAGTAAACTTTATTGGTTTTTTATGGATGACACTTTGGTACCATGTCTAAAAATCTTCGCTTATCACAGGGTCACTAAGAATTTCTTTTTTTCCCATACATTAGAAAGTATACAGTTTTAGGCTTTATATTTGGCTCCATGTTCCATTTTTTAGTTAATTTTATATACAGTGCTATAAGTGGATTGAAGTTTATTTTTTTACATAGAGATACACAATTGTTCCAGTATCATTTCTTGAGATTATCCTTTCTTCACTAAACTGCCTTTTCACTTTGTTGAAATTGAGTTATCTGTATATATGAGTCTATTTCTGTTCCATTAATCTATTTAGCTATATTTATGCCACTCTCACAAGTATTTTTTTTAGGTTTATAACATAATGATTTAATATTACTATTTGTTGCAATATATATTTCAATATATTGCAAAATGATCAGTACAATAAGTCTAGTTAACATTCATCACCACACAGAGTTACAAAATATTTTTCTTGTGATGAAAACTTTTAACATTTATTTTCTTAGCAACTTTCAAATATACAATACAGTATTATTAACTATAGTCCCCATGGTGTACATTACAACCTCATGACGTTTATTTTATAGCTGGTAGTTTGTACTTTTTAACTCCCTTCTACTTTTCCCACCCCACCACCTCCTGCCTCTGGCATCCGTGAGCTTGGGGTTTTTCTTTGTTTGCTTGCTTGGTTAGCTTGGTATTTTGTTGTTGTTGTTCTTGTTTTTTAGATTCCACATATAAGTGACATCGTGTGGTATTTGTCTTTCTCTGACATATTTCACTTAAGATAATGTCCTCAAGGTCCATCCACGTTGTCGCAAATAGCAAGGTTTCCTTTTTTACGGCTTAATAATATTCCATTGAATGTATATACCACATTTCTAACATTTAAAATTTAATAGGGGTAGCCAAATTATCTTCCAAATAAGGTTGCTCATATTTGCACACCCTCCAGTACAGATTTCCATACACACTTATTGACACCAGATACTTTAAAACTTTTTTTGTCAACTTGATAGGTTAAAAAGCATTTCATTATTGTCTTAGCTTTCATTTGTTTAATTCTGAGTTAAGCTGAGCATTTGCATTTTTTCCCCTGTGATTTTACTGTGGGTACACTTTGCCCATTTTCTTTTTTTTTTTTTTTTTTAAATTGGGGTATAGTTGCTTTACAATGTTGTGTTAGTTTCTGCTGTACAATGAAGTGAATCAACTATATGTATACATATATATCCCCTACCTCCCAGCCCCCCATCCCACCCATCTAGGTCACCACAGAGCACCAAGCTGAGCTCCCTGTGCTACACAGCAAGTTCCCACTAGCCATCTATTTTACACATGGTAGTGTATATATGTCAATCCTAATATTCCAATTCATCCCTCCCCACGGTGTCCAAATGTCTGTTTTCTATATCTGCATCTCTATTCCTGCCCTGCAAATTGGTTCATCTGTATCACTTTTCTAGATTCCACATATATGCGTTAATATACAATATTTGTTTTTCTCTTTCTGACTTACTTCACTCTGTATGACAGACTCTAGGTCCATCCACATCTCTACAAATGACCCACTTTCATTCTCTTTATGGCTTGAGTAATATTCCATTGTATATAGGTACCACATCTTCTTCATCCATTCGTCTGTCGATGGACATTTAGGTTGTTTCCATGTCCTGGCTATTGTAAATAGTGCTGCAATGAACATGTATCTTTTTAAATTATGGTTTTCTCAGGGTATATGCCGAGTAGTGGGATGGCTGGGTCATATGGTAGCTCTATTTTTAGTTGTTTAAGGAAACTCCATACTGGCTCCATTTTTCCATAACGGCTGTATCAATTTACATTCCCACCAATGGTGCAAGAGGGTTTCTTTTTTTCCACAACCTCGCCAGCATTTATTGGTTGTAGACTTTTTGATGATGGCCATTCAGACTGGTGTGAGGTGATATCTCATTATAGTTTCGATTTGCCTTTCTCTAATAATTAGTCATGTTGAGCATCTTCTCATGTGCCTCTTGGCCAACTGTATGTCTTCCTTTGAGAAATGTCTATTTAGGTCTTCCACCTATTTTTTGATTGGGTTGTTTGTTTTTATGATACTGAGCTACACAAGCTGTTTGTATAGTTTGGAGATTAATCCCTTGTCAATTGCTTTATTTGCAAATATTTTCTCCCATTTTGGGGTTGTCTGTTTGTCTTGTTTATGGTTTCCTTTACTGTGCAAATGATTTTATTTATTTATTTTTGCTTTTATTTTCATTAGGAGGTTGGTCAAAAAAGACCTTGCTGTGATTTATGTCAGTGTTCTGCCTATGTTTTCCTCTAAGAGTTTTATAGTGTCCAGTCTAACCTTTAGGGCGTTAATCCATTTGGAGTTTATTTTTGTGTATGGTGTTAGGGAGTGTTCTAATTTCATTCTTTTCCATGTAGCTGTCCAGTTTTCCCAGCATCACTTATTGAAGAGACTGTCTTTTCTCCATTGTATATCCTTGCCTCCTTTGTCATAGGTTAGTTGAGCATAGGTGCGTGGGTTTATCTCTGGGCTTTCTACCTTGTTCCATTGATCTGTTTCTCTTTTTGTGCCCGTACCATATTGTCTTGATTACTGTAGGTTTGTAGTATATTCTGAAGTCAGGGAACCTGATTCCTCCAGCTCCATTTTTCTTTCTCAAGATTGCTTTTGCTATTTGGGGTCTTTTGTGTTTACATACAAACTGTAAAATTTTTTGTTCTAATTCTATGAAAAATGCCATTGGTAATTTGATAGTGATTGCATTGAATCTGTAGATTGCTTTGGGTAATATAGTCATTTTCACAATGTTGATTCTTCCAATCCAAAAACATGGTATATCTCTCCATCTGTTTGTGTCATCTTTGATTTCTTTCGTTTGTGTCACCTTTGATTTCTTTCATCAGTGTTTTATAGTTTTCTGAGTACCAGTCTTTTGCCTCCTTAAGTAGGTTTATTCCTAGGTATTCTTTTTGTTGCAATGGTAAATGGAATTGTTTCCTTAATTTCTCTTTCTTATCATTGTTAGTGTTAGTTATGCAAGAGATTACTGTGCATTAATTTTGTATCCTGCAACTTTACCAAATTCCTTGATTGGCTCTAGTAGTTTTCTGGTTACATCTTTAGGATTTTCTCTGTAATAGTATCATGGTATCTGCAAACAGTGACAGTTCTACTTCCTCCTTTCCAATTTTTGATTCCTTTTATTTCTTTTTCTTCTCTGATTGCTGTGGCTAGGACATCCAAAACTATGTTGAATAATAGTGGTGAGAGTGGACATACTTGTCTTGTTACTGATCTTAGAGGAAATTCTTTCAGTTTTTCACCATTGAGAATGCTGTCTGCTGAGGGTTTGCCATAAATGGTCTTTATTATATTGAGGTAGGTTCCCTCTATGCTCACTTTCTGGAGAGTTTTTTTTATCATAAATGAGTGTAGAATTTTGTCAAATGCTTTTTCTGCATCTATGGAGATAATCATATGGTTTTTATTCTTCAATTTGTTAATATGGTGTATCACATTGATTGATTTGTGTATATTGAAGAATACTTGTATTCCTGGGATAAATCCCACTTGATCGTGGTGTATGATCCTTTTAATGTGTTGTTGGATTCTGTTTGCTATTATTTTGTTGAGGATTTTTGCGTCTGTTTTCATCAGTGATGTTGCTCTGTAAGTTTCTTTTTTTTGTGATATCTTTGCCTGGTTTTGATATCAGGGTGATGGTGGCCTCGTAGAATGAGCTGGGAACTGTTCCTTCCTCTGCAATTTTTTGGAGAAGTTTGAGAAGAATGGGTGTTAGCTCTTCTTTAAATGTTTGATAGAATTCACCTGGGAATCCATCTGGTCCTGGACTTTTGTTTGTTTGAAGATTTTTAATTACAGTTTCAATTCCATTACTTGTGATTGGTCTGTTTATATTTTCTGTTTCTTCCTGGATCAGTCTTGGAAGGTTGTCCTTTCCAAGAATTTGTCCATTTCTTACAGGTTGTCGATTTTATTGACATAGAGTTGCTTGTAGTAGTGTCTTATGATCCTTTGTATATCTGCGGTGTCATTGTAATTTCTCCTTTTCATTTCTAATTTTATTGATTTGAGTCCTCTCCCTTTTTTTCTTGATGAGTCTGGCTATAAAGATTTACCAATTTTGTTTACCTTCTCAGAGAAACAGGTTTTAGTTTCATTGATTTTTGCTCTTGTTTTCTTCATTTCTTTTTCATTTATTTCTGCTCTGATCTTTATGATTTCTTCTGCTAACTTTGGGCTTTGTTTGTTCTTCTTTCTCTAGTTCCTTTAGGTGTAAGGTTAATTTGAGATTTTTCTTGTTTCTTGAGGTAGGACTGAATTGCCAAAAACTTCCCTCTTAGAACTGCTTTTGCTGCATCCCATAGGTTTTTGGCCATTGTGTTTTCATTGTCATCTTTCTATGAATTTTTAAAATTTCTTCTTTGATTTCTTCAGCGATCTCTTGGTTATTAGTGTATTGTTTAGCCCCCATGTGTTTGTATTTTTTACTTTTTTTCTTCCTGTAATTGATTCTTAATCTCATAATGTTGTGGTCAGAAAAGATGTTTGAAATGATTTCAATTTTCTTAAATTTACTGAGGCTTGATTTGTGACACAAGATGTGATCTATACTGGAGAGTGTTCTGTGTGCACATGAGAAGAAAGTGTATTCTGCTTTCAGGTGGAATGTCCTATAAATATCAATTAAATCTATCTGGTCTATTGTGTCATTTAAAGCTTGTATTTCCTTATTAATTTTCTGTCTGGATGATCTGTCCATTGGTGTAAGTGGGGTGTTAAAAGTCTCCCACTATTATTGTGTTACTGTTGATTTCCCCTTTTATCACTGTTAGCATTTGCCTTATGTATTGAGGTGCTTCTATATCGGTGCATAAATATTTATAATTGTTATATCTTCTTCTTGGATTGTTACCTTGATCATTATGTAGTGTCCTTCCTTGTCTCTTGTAACATTCTTTATTTTAAAGTCTATTTTATCTGATATGAGCATTGCTACTCCACTTTCTTTTGATTTCCATTTGCATGGAATATCTTTTTCCATCCCCTCACTTTCAGTCTGTATGTGTCCCTAGGTCTGAAGTGGGTCTCTTGTAGGCAGCATATATATGGGTCTTGTTTTTGTATCCATTCAGCCAGTCTGTGTCTTTTGGTTGGAGTATTTATTCCATTTACATTGAAGGTAATTATCTACATGTATGTTCCTGTTACCATTTTATTAATTGTTTATGGTTTGTTTTTGTGGGTCTTTTCCTTCTCTTGTGTTTCCTGCCTAGAGAAGTTCCTTTAGCATTTGTTGTAAAGCTGGTTTGGTGGTGCTGAATTCTCTTAGGTTTGCTTCTCTGTAAAGGTTTTAATTTCTCTGTCGAATCAGAATGATATCCTTGCTGGGTAGAGCAATGTTGGTTGTAGGCTTTTTCCCTTTCCTCTCTTTAAATATATCCTGCCACTCCCTTCTGGCCTGAGAGTTTCTGCTGAAAAATCAGCTGATAACCTTATGGCAATTTCCTTTTATGTTATTTGTTGCTTTTCCCTTGCTGCTTTTAATATGTTTCTTTGAATTTAATTTTTGTTAGTTTGATTAATATATGTCTCAGCATGCTTCTCCTTGGGTTTATCCTGTGTGGGACTCTCTGCACTTCCTGGACTTGGGTGACTATTTCCTTTCCCACGATAGAGAGGTTTTTGACTATAATCTGTTCAAATATTTTCTCAGACCCTCTCTCTTTCTCTTCTTCTTCTGGGACCCCTATAATTCGAATGTTGGTTTATTTAATGTTGTCCCAGAGGACTCTGAGATTGTCCTCATTTCTTTTCATTCTTTTTTCTTTATTATCCTCCTCAGCAGTTATTTCCACCATTCTATCTTCTAGCTCACTTATTCGTTCTTCTGCCTCGGTTATTCTGCTATTGATTCCTTCTAGTGTATTTTTCAATTATTGTGTTGTTCATCACTGTTTTTTTGTTCTTCAGTTCTTCTAGGTCCTTTTAAAACATTTCTTGTATTTTCTCCATCCGTGCCTCAATTCTATTTCTGGGATTTTGGATCCTCTTTACTATCATTACTCTGAATTCTTTTTCAGGTAGGTTGCCTATTTCTTCTTCATTTATTTGGTCTTGTATGTTTTTACCTTGCTTCTTTGTCTGTAACATATTTTTTTGTCATCTCAATTTTTTTGATGGGTGGGACTGTGTTCCCCTCTTGCTGGTTGTTTGGTCTGGGGCACTAGCACTGGAGTTTGCTGGCTGTTGAGTGGAGCTGGATCTTGGTGCCAAGATGAGGACGTCCAGGAGAGCTCACACTGATTAATATTCCCTGGGGCCTGAATTTCTCTGTTAGTCTGTGTCCTCCTACTCTCACAAGTCTTGATTTCTACAGCTTTGTATTGTCTTGAAATCAGGCATCATGAGTCCTCCAACTTTTTTTCTTTTTTGTCACTGTTAGTTTGGCTATTCTATGTCCTCTGCACTTGTATATAAGTTTTAAAACTGCTTTAAAATTTCTACAAATATACATGTTGGGATTTTGATTTGTATTGCACAGAATTTATAAATGAATGTGAAAAGAACTAATGTCTTAACAATATTGTCTTCCCCAATAAATGGACAAGGTGATTCTATTTCTTAATTTTTCTATGCAGTGTTCATAGTTTTCATTGTAGAAGCCTTGTACATCTTTTGTCAGGTATATCCCAATGTAATTCATATTTTTGATGTTATACACAACATTTTTAAATTTCAATGTTGATTTTTTTCTGAAAACAATGCAAAAATTAATTTTTGTTTTTTTAAAGAAATTTTAGGTTTGCAACCAAATTGAGAGGGAGGTACAGAGATTTTTCCATATATCCCCTGCTCTAAAACATGCATAGCCTTACCCATTATCAACACCAGTCAACAGAATGGTACATTAGTTACCAAGGATGAACCTACATTGACACATCATAATCATCCAAAATCCATAGTTACCTTAGGGTTCACTCTTGGTATAGTACATTCTATGATTTAGGATGAATGTATAATGATATATAACCATCATTATAATATTACATAGAGTATTTTAACTGACTTAAAAATCCTCTATGCCCAGCCTATTCATCTGTCCCCTTACACCCCAACCCTTGGCAACCACTGGTATATATATTTTTTGTCTCCATAGTTTTGTCTTTTCCAGAATGTCATTTAGTTGGAATCATACAGAATGTAGCTTTTTCAGATTAGTAATATGCATTTCAGTTTCCTCCATATCTTTTCATGGCCAGATAGCTCATTTCTTTTTAGTGCTGAATAATATTCCATTGTCTAGATATATCACAGTATATTTATCCATTTACCTCCACATCTTGGTTTTTTTCCCCAAATTTTGGCTATTATGAATAACGTTTCCATAAACATGTGCAGGTTTATGTGTGAACATAAGTTTTCAACTACTTTGAGTAAATGGCGAGGAGTGCAATTGCTGTATTGTGTGGTAAGAGTATGTTTAGTTTTGTAAGAAAGAGTTTTCCAAAGTGACTATTTTCCCCACCAATGTATGAAAGTTCCTGAGCTTCACATCCTTGCCAGTGTTTGGTGTTATTTGTGTTCTGGATTTTGACCATTCTAATAAGTGTGTAGTGGTATCTCACTGTTGTTTTATTTTGTATTTCCCTGGACATATGATGTGGGGAACCTTTTCATATGCTTATTTACCACCAGTATATCTTCTTTGATGAGGTGTCCATTAAGGTCTTTAGACCATTTTAATTGGGTTGTTTTCTTATTATTGAGTTTTAAGAGTTCTTTATCCATTTTGGAAAAGATGAATCTTTTGCAAAAATTTTCTCACAGTCTGTGGCTTCTAATTCTCTTGACACTGTGTTTCATGGCACAAGTTTTCAATTTTAATGAAGTCCAACTTATCAATTATTTCTTTCATGGAGTGTATCCTTGGTGTTGTATCAAAAAATGTGTCACCATACCTAAGGTCATGTTAAGTTTTCTCCTATGGTATCTTCTAGAAGACAGATATTTTACATTTGGGTCTATGATCCATTTTGAGTTAATTTTTGTGAAGGGTTTAAGGTTCATGTCTAGATTCACTGTTTTGCATGTGGATGACCAGTTGTTTCTGTATCATTTATTGAAAAGACTGTCTTTGCTCCAACGTATTGCCTTTTGCTTCTTGGTCACGGATAATTGGACTATTTTTATGGAGGTGAACTTCGGGGCTGTTTTGTTCCATTGATCTATTTGTCCATTCCCTCACCAATATAACACTGTCTTGATTATTATAGCTTTATAGAAATTCTTAAAGTTGGGTAGCACCAGTCCTCCAACTTGTTCTTCTCATTCAGTATTGTGTTGGCTATTCAGGGTCATTTGTCTCTTCATATAAACTGTAAAATCAATGTGCTGATATCTATAAATTATCTATAAAATAACTTGCTGGGATTTTGATTGAGATTGCATTGAATCTATAGATCAAGTTGGCAAGAACTGACATCAGGACAATATTGAGTTTTCCTATCCATAAACATAGAATATCTCTCCATTTATTTTATTTTTATTTATTTATTTGTTTATTTGTGGTTCGCGGGCCTCTCACCGTTGTGGCCTCTCCCGTTGCGGAGCACAGGCTCTGGACACGCAGGCTCAGCGGCCATGGCTCACAGGCCTAGCTGCTCCATGGCATGTGAGATCTCCCCGGACCGGGGCACAAACCCGTGTCCCCTGCATTGGCAGGCGGACTCTCAACCACTGCACCACCAGGGAAGCCCTCTCCCTTTATTTCTTCTTTGATTTTGTTAGAGTTTTGTAGTTTCTGTTATATAGATCTTATCCATTATTTTTTAGATTTATACCTAAGTATTTTGTTTTGGGAGTACTAATATAAATGGAATTATGTTTTTAATTTCAAATTCCACCACTACATTGTTGGTATATAGGGAAGAAATTGACTTTTGTATATTAACCTTGTATCCTGCAACCTTGCTATAATCACTTCTTATTTCAGGATTTTGTTGCTGTTGTTATTTTGACTTTTCTACATAAATGACATGTGTTTTACAAACAAAGGCAGTTTTGTCTTCCTTCCCAATCTGTATTCCTTTTTTTCTCTTTTCTTGCATTAACAAGGACTTTCAACATGATGTTGAAAAGGAGAGGTGAAAGGCCACATTCTGGCCTTGTATCTGATCTCAGTGGGAAAGCTTTGAGTTTCTATTAGTCTTTTGAAGAGTCTTTATCCAATTGAGAAGTCTCTCTCTATTCCTAGGTTACTGATTCTTATTATGGATGGGTGTTAGATTTTGTCAAATGCTTTTTCTGCATGTACTGATATGATCATGTGATTTTTATTTTATAGGCTGTTGATGTGATGGATTATGTTCATTGAACATAATCCATTGAACCAGCCTTTCATACCTGGGATAAATTCTACTTGGTCATGGTGTATAATTTTTCTATGCTTTTTTGGATTTGATTTGCAAATATTTGGTTGAGGATTTTTGTGTCTATGTTCATGAGAGATATTGGTCTGAAGTTTTATTTTCTTGCAGTGTCTTTGTCTGGTGTTGGTATTGGGATAATGCTGACCTAACAGAATGAGAAAGTATTTCCTCAGTTTCTGTCCTCTGAAAGATTGTAGAGAATTGGTATAGTTTCTCCCTTAAATGTTTGGTAAAATTCACCATGAACCCGTCTAGCCTGGTGCCTTCTATTTTGGAAGGTTATATTTATTTATTTAATTTATGGAATAAATGCAATTCTATTCAGATCATTGATTTCTTCTTGTGTGAGTTTGGCAGATTGTGTCTTTGAAAGTACAATCCATTTTGTCTAGGTTATCGAATATGGGCTTAGAGTTGTTCATAGTATTCATTTTTTATTGTTTTGATTTCCATGTATCTGTAGTGATGTCCCCTCTTTCATTTCTAATGTTAGTAACTGGTGTGTTTTTTTTCCCTTAGCCTAGGTAGAAGCTTATTTTGTTGATCTTTTCAAGGAACCAGCTTTTCTTTTGTTATTCTTCTCTAGTTCCTGTTTACAATTTCATGATTTATGCTCTAATTCTTTTTTAAATTGAGGTATAGTTGATGTACAATAGTATATGTGTCAAGTGTATATTCACAATTTTCAAATGTTATATTCCATTTATAGTTATTATAAAATATTGGCTATATTATTTTTCTACTTGGGATTTCATTTGCTCTACATTTTCTAGTTTCCTAATGTGGAAAGTTGGATGACTGATTTTAGATCTTCTTTTCTAATATATTTATTCAATGCTATAAAATTTTCTCTAAGCATTGCTTTTGCTGTCTCACACAAACTGTGAGGTTTGTCTTCATATTTATGTGTTTAAAAATATATTTTGAGATTTCTTCTTTGACCCATGTGTCACTTAGAAGTATGTTGTTTAATCTCCATGTATTTTGGGATTTTCCAGTTGTCTGTTATTGATTTCTAGTTTAATTCCTTTGTGATCAGCGATCAGACATTGTATGACTTCTATTCTTTTAAATTTGTTAAGGTGTGTTTTATGGTCCATAATGTAGTGTATCTTTGTGAATGTTGCACATGAGCTTGAGAAGCATGTATATTCCACTGTTGTTGGTTGAAGTAGTCTATGTATGTTAATTATATCCTGTTGATCGATGGTATTATTGAGTTGGACTATGTCCTTACTGATTTTCTGCCTGCCAATTATGTTCCTTTCTGAGACAGGAGTGCTAAAGTCTCCATCCACGATAATGGATACATCTATTTCTTCTTGCATTTCTATCAGTTTTTGCCTTGTTTATTTTGACAGTATTATGTTAGATTGACACACAGTAAGAACTGTTATGTCTTCTTAAAGAACTGAACCTTTTATTAGTATGTAAATGATGAAGCTTTCTTTGGTTTGAAATCTGCTCTGTCTTTTGGTTTGAAATTAATATAGCTACTCCTGCTTTCTTTATTATTAGCATGGTATACTTTGCCCCATAGATTTACTTTTCATCTATTTTATCTTTATATTTAAAGTGAGTTTCTTTATTGACCAAGGATTTCTCCATGGGACATCAGTTCTACAGGAGAAATTTCCAGGTTTCCTATATGTCAGTGCTAAGAAGTTCCTACAGGTGCCCCATCATGAGGCATCAGGAAGTACTAGAGCCTGAGGAATGATTAGGCTGTATCTACTCAACACTGGTAAAACCTATATGTAGAACATTCCAGCCAGAACATTGGCTGGAATTGGAAATTTTCACAATAGGTTGCCAACAGAGAGGCTTTTTGCTTTCTATTGAAATTAGTATTATTTAGAATCATTAATTATTCTCTTTTAAGATTTCTTATTCAGCTTTTTCTTTAAGATTTCTTATTCAGCTTTTTCTATGTTTTCTTATGTTTGTTTCACTGTAACTATTACTGTAGTTAATGTGTTGTTACATGCTCTTTCTTCTTCCATTTTCATTGCTCTCTTCCTGGAAAGGAAAGTTTGATTGAGAGTCCCCTTTTAAGTGATGCATTTGCACAATAAAAAGGTTATATTAATGTGTTAAGAACTGTCTATTTGGAAAATAAAATTCAGAGTAACTATTTCCTAAGAAACATGTTTAAAACAAAATTGATACAGAGTGTAATGTCTCCCTATACAAATGAAAAAATCATATGTAGTTGCCAGTCTATGCATGAAAACTGGTTTCTATTCACTTTACATTTATCGGAAGAAGCACTTTTGTTTTTAGTTATTATCAAAAGGGACTTTACCTAGTCCTGGTATAGCAGTTAAATTAGTGTTACCTTTTTACTAGAGAGATGGGGTCACGGATATTCCAAAATATCATTTTCTCTCTGTATACAGGGGGTGGTGGTGGGGGATTGGTTCCAGGATCCCCCACTCCCCCTACCAAAATCCACAGATGCTCAAGTCCCTTATATAAAATGAAGGAGTAGAGAGGGTGGAATTTGAGACATTAAAATAGCTGCTAAGTTACCTGTTTAGTAATTTCTGGCATTCGGTTCAAAACCAACAGAACCCCAAATCATGTTACTGTGATGGAACTTGGATCAATCCTTTCTCACTCACACTGTCAGGGTGGCTTCAGTGTTCTTTACTCTCTTTCCTGGGAGACACTCACTGATGGCATACTTTAGGAAATAAACTTGCATTTATGAAATTATAAGGTACTAGTTTTTGCTTAGAAACAAAGGAAAAGATTAGTTGCTTCTTTAGGCAGCCAGCAGGTGCAAACATATAAGAGATAGGGTTGTCTTGACACTGGATAATTTATGTAAGTTCTAGTTAAAGTTGTTGGTTGTAAGCTGAGGTCTCCAGGGCTCATGTGCTCATTCACTCTGTTTAATGTGCTTTTAAATTACACAAATCCCATGCCAGATCCAAGAGTGTAGTGTACTTTCTTAGGTTGACCCTCATGCACAAATATTTATCCAAGGTCAGTTTGCTTGTATCCATGATATAAGTTTTTATATTACATGTTCTTTGTAAATATTTTCCTTACAACTCAACCCTTTATATAGAATTTTTATCAGCTGTATTTATCATAAATTCAGCAATTTCAGCAGATATAACTTATTTGCAAATTATGCAAATAGTTATGTTTCATTACAAATTTTGCTTATATGTGTGTATGTGTATACATACATATAAACTATGTTGCCATTTAAGAATGTGATTATCTTTATATTATCTTTATAGGATGAATATGCTATTGTAGCATGATTGGAAAATGTATGATAAATTTGTAAAATCCAAAGGACTTACAAGAGCCTTGCAAAGTCCTCCATTATTTAGCCCAGACTTCATTTCTTAAAACTTTCCCATTCACTTGTCATGCTTCAGCACCTTTGCTTCCTGTTTTTTTTTTTTTAACATCTTTATTGGAGTATAATT
>NW_020175043.1:0-1106 GCF_003031525.2 Neophocaena asiaeorientalis asiaeorientalis
TTAGCAATGTAAGTGTTAGATGCATCTATTTTTTTTTTTTTGCACGGGTTGATGATCTATTCCTTTATATCTCTGAATACTATTGCACTGCATGTATATGAGAGGAAAAATAATTTTCCCTCTACACTTCTATGTTCTTTATTGAGATAGTTCTTTATTGAGATCTCCCTTGTAATGAAAAAGAGGTGAACTGGAGAAAACAATCAGAAGTTTAATATATACCATGCGTACCTCCTGTATACTTGAAAGATACCCAGGAAAACTGAGTCACTCCCTGAAATGGCCCAAGCCGTTACCTTAAATGCTTCTGCTGAGAACAAAAAAAGATGTTAGGGGATGGAGGCAGCCATTTAAGGGATGTTATTAGGCAAAACCCAGAAAACAAGGGTATGGTTGTTACACAGGTTTCCATCCAGGCCTATTTCATTGACAAGCTTTCTTTTTTTTTTTTAGCGGGATCTAGTTCCCTGACCAGGGATTGAACCCTGGTCCCCTGCATTGGGAGCATGGAGTCTTAACCACTGGACCAGCAGGGAAGTCCCAACAAGCTTTTCTTGATATTTAGTCATCATTCAATTCCTGGTCCAGAGAGGGACATACCCTTACAAATGGAGATATCCTTAATAAATGTAAATTTACCTCCTAAAAGGGCATTTTCTACTTGGTTTTGAAAGATTCTCCTGGGTCTGCTGTTTCTTAAATTAATCTGTCCAAAATAATCCTTCTGTCAAATGGGCATATTTTGGGGTGGTGTATTCTGCTCCCCTTGACATGTATGTGCCCTAATTTGCTTATGAATTCATCTACAGAAGGGCATCCTGATATCTTTAAGTTTTTAGCCATTATGAATAGAGCTGCTATGCATTACTTGATGCTAGTTTTGGTTTGAACACAGTTTTTCAAAGCAGTTGTCTAAACACAAGAGGTACACTTCTTGGATCCTAAGGTGAGACTTTTTGATTTGGATAAATCTGTCAAACTGTCTTTCAAAGTTGGTTGTACATGCATTCCACCAGCATCTTGAGTTTATTCTTGTATGCTTATTTACTGCCTGTTTATCTTCTTGGGCCAGGTGTGTGTTTCAATCTTTACCAGATTTTAATGGC
>NW_020175043.1:4852-12407 GCF_003031525.2 Neophocaena asiaeorientalis asiaeorientalis
TTTTCTGTCTTCTCATTTTGCTTATCTTACTGTGTTTGGGGTCTCCTTTTTGCAGGCTGCAGGTTCGTAGTTCCCGTTGTTTTTGATGTCTGTCCCCAGTGGCTCAAGTTGTTTCAGTGGGTTTTGTAGGCTCCTGGTGGAGGGGACTAGTGCCTGCGTTCTGGTGGATGAGGCTGGATCTTGTCTTTCTGGTGGGCAGGTCCACATCTGGTGGTGTGTTTTGGGATGTCTGTGGACTTATTATGATTTTAGGCAGCCTCTCTGCTAATGGGTGGGGTTGTGTTCCTGTCTTGCTAATTGTTTGGCATAGGGTATCCAGCACTGTAGCTTGCTGGTCGTTGAGTGAAGCTGGGTCTTGGTGTTGAGATGGAGATCTCTGGGAGATTTTCGCCATTTGGTATTACGTGGAGCTGAGAGGTCTCTGTGGACCAGTGTCCTGAAGTTGGCTCTCCCCACCTCAGAGCACAGCACTGACTCCTGGCTGCAGCACCAAGAGCCTTTCATCCACACGGCTCAGAATAAAATGGGTAAAAAGTAGAAAGAAAGAAAGAGGACAATAGAAAATAAAATAAAGTAAGGTAAAATAAAATGGTTATTAAAATAAAAAATAATTATTAAGAAAAAAGTTTTTTAAATGTAGAAAAATGAAACAAAAAAAAGGACAGATAGAACCCTGGGACAAATGGTGAGAGCAAAGGTATGCAGACAAAATCTCACACAGAAGCATACACATACACAAAGAGGAAAAGGGGAAAAAGTCATAAATCTTGCTCTCAAAGTCCACCTCCTCAATTTGGGATGATTCGTTGTCTATTCAGGTATTCCACAGATGCAGGGTACATCAAGTTGATCGTGGAGCTTTAATCCGCTGCTTCTGAGGCTGCTGGGAGAGATTTCCCTTTCTCTTCTTTGTTCACACAGCTCCCAGGGCTCTGTTTTGGATTTGGCCCCGCCTCTGCATGTAGGTCGCCAGAGGGCATCTGTGCTTCGCTCAGACAGGACGAGGTTAAAGGAGCCGCTGATTGGGGGGGCTAGGCTCACTCAGTCCGGGGTGGAGGGAGGGGCATGGAGTGCAGCACAGGCCTGCGGCGGCAGAGGCCACCATGACGTTGCACCAGCCTGAGGAGCGCCGTGCATTTTCCCGGGGAAGTTGTCCCTGGATCCCGGGACCCTGGCAGTGGCGGGCTGCACAGGCTCCCCGGAAGGGGGGTGTGGACAGTGACCTGTGCTTGCACACAGGCTTCTTGGTGACGGCAGCAGCAGCCTTAGCGTCTCATGCCCGTCTCTGGGGTCCGCGGTGTTAGCCGCGGATCGCGCGTGTCTCTGGAGCTCCTTTAAGCAGCGCTCTGAATCCCCTCTTCTCACACACCAGGAAAGAAAGAACGAAGAAGAAGTCTCTTGCCTCTTCGGCAGGTCCAGACTTTTCCCCGGACTCCTTCCCGGCCAGCCGTAGCGCACTAACCCCCTGCAGGCTGTGTTCAGGCCGCCAGCCCCAGTCCTCCGACCAAAGCCCGAGCCTCCGCTCCCAGCCCCGCCCGCCCCGGCCGGGGAGCAGACAAGCCTCTTGGGCTGGTGTGTACCGGTCGACACCGATGCTCTGTGCGTGAATCTCTCCACTTTGCCCTCCGCACCCTTGTGGCTGCCCTCTTCTCTGCGGCCTGGAAGCTTTCCCCCTCTGCCACCTACAGTCTCTGCCCGAGAAGGGGCTTCCTAGTGTGTGGAAACCTTTCCCCGTTCACGGCTCTCTCCCACTGGTGCAGGGCCCGTCCCTATTCTTTGTCTCTGTTTATTCTTTTTTTTTTTTTTTTGTCCTACCCAGGTACGTGGAGAGTTTCTTGCCTTTCGGGAGGTCTGATGTCTTCTGTCAGCGTTCAGTAGATGTTCTGTAGGCGTTGTTCCACGTGTAGATGTATTTCTGGTGTATCTGTGGGGAGGAAGGTGATCTCCGAGTCTTACTCTTCTGCCATCTTCCCCCTCTCCCAAACATTTTAATAATAGTAATTTTTCTGATGCATGAGCATGGAATATTGTTTCCTATTGTGTCTTCAGTTTCTTTATCAATGCTTTATAGTTTTCTGAGTATAGGTCTTTCATGTCCTTGGTTAACTTTATTGCTAAAGAGTTCGTTCTTTTTGATGGAATTGTAAATGGGATTGTTTTCTTAATTTTTCTTGCTGGTGGTTCATTATTAGTGTATAGAAACAAAACTGATTTGTGTATATTGATTGCATATTTTGCAACTTTACTGAATTTATTTTTTAGCACATTTTTTGAAGTAATGTGAAAAATTGCAATACTAAAATCTCACAGTTTCTACTGCACCCCAGGTAATCCACAGGACCCAAGAGATGGTAGCTACTAATATACTCTTCCCATGGTGCCTCTTCATACCATACGGACTCCTACAGGGGAAATAAGTATCACAACTTTGGTTGAATGTGGTCTAGGTAAGTCTTGGCCTCTATCACAAAATTTGATGTCTCTCTTATCTGATTTTCTGGAATGATATTGACATGGTTGTCTAGAAAAGTAATTTAGTTTCCAGTAATTTAAAATATACCGAAAAGTTGCAATAATGGCAAAAAGTACTCACGTCTGCCACTTCACACAAAATGCTCAGTGTGTTTTGCCCAAGGAACCAGCACATAACCCCTAAATGTAGAAATCCTGATGTCCACATTATAATTTAATACTCAGCCCCACTTCAGCTTTCACCGACTGTCCCAACTGTATGAAAATGTCTTTTTCCATCCTGATCCAGTTTTCTTTTTCTGGAACCATTCCTGAGTTTCTCCCTCATTTGGACAACCTTGATGGATTTGAAGCAGACAAGATGAGTATGGGACCTAGGTGGCCTTTTCTGTATGGCTTTTTTCTGTAAGAATATTTTTAATCTTCATTTTGTAACAAATACCAGTGCTGCACATTTTTTTCATTGTCATTAAAAATACAAAACACGACTTTAGCATTTAATTCACTTTACGTGTACAGTTTTGTGGTATCAACTACCTTCATATAGTTGCACAAGCAAGTTAACTAATGTGTGTACCTCCTGTGTGCATGGCAGATACCAAGGAAATTGAGTAACACCCTGAAACGGCCCAAGACATCACCTTAAATACCGTGTTCATGTAAAAGGCAAAACAAGGAAGGCTATAGTTGTTTCTGTCTACATTCATTTGATTGTATATGGTTTCCAATTGATGTTGTATAACTAGTTGTGGAGAAGTCATGGGATAGGTGGCTTCATTTCAGTTTGAATTTCCAAATTTAGTAGATTCTGCAGGCTTGATACAAGGTTTACAAACTTCGTATCGGGTCAGGACATCCCATGGTGTAACTCGTATTCATGATTTGTTCAACAATTAAAGTTCTGTGAGATACGAGTTCATCCCAGAGTAATCCAGGTTAGTTTCTGTTATACATTTGTCCCAGGATGAAAGGACAAGAGAAATAAGACCTGATTTATAAAAGTGCCTTCAAACTAATTGATACTGAAGTATAGTTGACCTACAATGTTGTGTTAATTTCTACTGTACAGCAAAGTGGTTCATATATACATACATACATATACACATATTTTTCATATTCTTTTCCATTATGGTTAATTACAGGGTATTGAATACAGTTCCCTGTGCTGTGCAGGAAGACCTTGTCTATCCATCCGATATATACTAATTTGCATCTACTAATCCCAAACTCCCAATCCATCCCTCTCCCCTGTCTTCCCCTTGACAACCACAAGTCTGTTTTCTATATTTGTGAGTGTGTTTTTGTTCTGTAGATAGGTTCATTTGGGTCTCGTTTTATAATCCACATATAAGTGATATCATATGGTATTTGTGGTTCTCTGTCTGACTTACTTCACTTTGTATGATAATCTCTAGGTCCATCCATGTAGCTGCAGATGCATTATTTCATGCTGTTTTATGGCTGAGTAATATTCCATTGTATATATGTACCACATCTTCTATATCCATTCATCTGTTGAGGGACATTCAGGTTGCTTCCATGTCTTGGCTATTGTGAATAGTGCTGCTGTGAATGCTGGGGTGCACGTATCTTTTCGAATTATAGTTTTGTCTGGATGTGTGCCCAGGAGTGGGATTGCTGGTTCATATGGTAATTCTATTTGTAGTTTTTGAGGAACCTCCATACTGTTTTCCATAGTGGCTGCATCAGTGTACATTCCCACCAGTATCGTATGAAGGTTCCGGTTTCTCCACACCCCTTCAAGCATTTATTTGTAGACATTTTAATGATGGCCATTCTGACCACTACGAGGTGATAACTCACTGTTTTGATTTGCATTCTCTAATAATTAGCAATGTCGAGCATCTTTTCACGTGCCTCTTGGCCATCTGTATGTCCATGGAGAAATGTCTAGTTAGACCTTCTAAAATTCTGCCTATTTTTTGATTTTTTTTCTTTTTTGAGTTGTATGAGGTGTTTGTATATTTTAGAATTAAGCCTTTGTTGGTCGCATCATTTGCAGGTATTTTCTCCCAAACAGTGAGCGCACGTTCTGGAACAACTGGATACCCACATGCAGAAGAGGAAAGTTAGACTTTTACCTCCCCCCACCCCATATACAAAATCAACACAAAATGGACCAAAGGCCTAGATGCAAGAACCAAAATTATAAAACTCATAGAAGAAAACATGAGAGTACATCTTCATGACCTTGGATTTGGTCATGATTTCTTAGATCTACCAAAAACACAAGCAACAACAAAAAAAATAGATGAATTGGACTTCCTCAAGATGAAGAACAGTTGTGTATAAAAAGAGTAAGGAATAAGATAATCCACCATCCAGAATGGCCCAAGATGTTTGCAAACCATGTATCTGATAAAGGACTGTAGCCCAGCAGCCAAGCCCACGGTGGTCCAGGGGAGTGTCTGTGCGGCCCCTCCCGTCCTCGTTGATCAGGGGATTTCAGGCCCCACAGCACCCGAGGGGTGGACACGGGTCATCATCCTCAGCACCCTCAGGGAGTGAGTGCTGGATGGTTTTGAGCCCAGATGCACTCCCATTACTGCCCTCAAAGGGTGAAGGCTTTAGCACGCCTCCAGAAGGACACAGAGTGTTTGCAAGTCTTTGAGAACCAAGAGAACAGTCTTCACTTTTCTGAAAGGGCATCTTATTATTTCACAGCATGACCATTTTCCATCTGGCTGTCAGCGGTGCCCTCCCACCTCCCTGATTTCTCTGAGAGTGTGCATGGGGATTTGGCTGTCCCCAGTCCCCACACCAGGTGACAAGGCCAGTGGTGCAAAACCCTAGCGGTCCTTAGCTTCGCTGGAGACTAACCCAGACTCTCAGCCTGTGATTGAACGTGGACGCCCCTCCTTCTCCCTGTCACTGATTCTCATCTCCTCTGTCTGTCTTTCTCTTGCTTTTCAGTCTCAGATTTACCTGATAGCCACCACTCACAGCTCCCGAAGAGCCCAGAGATCTCTCCTGGAAGGAAAGGTTCTGGAAAATCAGAGGGATAAATAAAGGATGCAGCTGATTCCCGCCTTGTGCTGACGCCCAAGAGGGTGAGGAGAGTGAGTGTTTTCTCATTAGAATTTTAAATCCTCCAAGTAATAGATCATTGGGGGGGCATCCAGTGTTCTCCTGCTCATTCTAAGAATGTCATTCCTGGATTTTAATGTGGTAAATAATTTATATTATAAATATGCAGAGCGGGGGATATCCATTCAAAAATGTGAGAGGTAACTCCAAGGGATTTACAACAAACAAGGACACAGAACCCTGTGTCCAGACACTGGCTGAGAGGCTCCTACCCTGAGCTGCAGTCCCCTGGCGGGTGGAGTGGCCATGACTCTTCTCCTGCAGGTGAGCCTACACAGGCACACCTCACGTGGGACCACTGCATCGCAGAATCTTAGAGTGGCCGATGGCAGGCAGCTGGCTAGAGATGCGGACAAGAGAAAACTGCCCAGCAGCCTGGGACAACCCCGGGGTGAGGCCTTAGGAAGGGCCAGTGTCAGAGCCTCAGAGATAACTTGAAGAGAGTTCAGGCTGTTCAGGACATCGTCAGAGATGCACTTAGGGACATATTCAGGGCCTTACTTATGGACAGGATCTGGGCATTATTTAGTGACAGCTTAGACTATAAGGGACAGCATCAGGACCTAAGTTAGGGAGAGTGTCAGTGCTTCACTTCGAGATAACGTGAGAGCCTTAGTTAGACACAGTTCAGGCTGTTACTTAGGGATATCTTCAGGGCCTTAGAGCCAGCATCATGGCCATAATTAGAACCAGTTTCAGGGCGTTAGTTAGGGCCAAAATTAGCGTGTTAGTTAGGGAAAGAGTCAGGTCATTAGTTACAGACAGTGTCAGGGTTTTAGGTAGGGACAGCGGCAAGTCCTTAGTTAAGAAGAGTGTATCGGCCGTTATTATAGACAGTGACAGTGCCTCAGGTAGAGACATCATCACAGCCTTAGTTAGGAAGAGGGTCAGGTCCTTGGGGAGGGACAGGGTCAGGCCAACAGTGCGGGACATCTAAGGCTATTAGGGACATCGTCAAGGCCTTAGATTGGGCCAGCATCAGGGCTGTAGTGTTGACCAGTGTCAGGGAATTAATGAAGGACAAAATTAGGGTGTTAGGTAAAGAGTCAGGTCATTAGTTACAGACAGTTTTAGGGCCTCAGGTAGAATCGGCATCAAGGCCTTAGTTAGGAAGAGCATCAGGGCCTCAGTTAGGTTCAGCATCAGGACGTTAGTTAGGGCCAGCAACAGGGCCTTAGTTAGGGACAGTGTTGTCAGGCCCTCAGCGATCACTTGAGGGCCTTCGTAAGAGAAAGTTTAGGCCATTAGTTAAGGACACTACAGAGACTTTCTTAGGGATATATTCAGGGCCTTAGGAACAGAATCAGGGTGTTATTTTGTGACTGCTTAGGCACTAAGGGACAGCATCAAAGCCTAAGTTAGGGAGGGTGTCAGTGTCTTGGGGATAGTGTTAGAGACTTTGTAAGTTATAGCTTAGGCCATTAGCTAGGGACAGTGTCAGGGGCTTATTAAGGGCAGTGTCAGAGACTTAATGAGGGACATCTTCAGGGCCTTAGTTATGGACAGGATCAGGTCCATACTTGGGATCAGTGTCAGGCCGTTCTTTAGGGGCAGTGTCAGGGCCTTCTGTAGAGACAGCATCAAGGCCCTTAGTTAGGAAGAGGGTCAGGGCCTTAGGACAGGGTCAGAGACGTCCTTAGGCACATATTCAGGGCCTTAGTAATGGACAGGATCAGGACGCCAGTGAGGGACATCTAAGTCTATTAGGGACATCGTCAGGCCCTTAGTTAGGAAGAGGGTCAGGGCCTTAGGACAGGGTCAGAGACGTCCTTAGGCACATATTCAGGGCCTTAGTAATGGACAGGATCAGGACGCCAGTGAGGGACATCTAAGTCTATTAGGGACATCGTCAGGCCCTTAGATAGGGTCAGCGTCAGGGCCGTAGTTAGGACCAGTGTCAGGGCGTTATTTAGGGACAAAATTAGGATGTTAGTTAAGGAAAAAGTGAGGAAATTAGTTACAGACAGTGTCAGCT
>NW_020175043.1:12673-18688 GCF_003031525.2 Neophocaena asiaeorientalis asiaeorientalis
TTAGGTAAAGCCAGACTCGGGGCCTTAGGTAGAGACAGTGTCAGGTTCTTTGTTAGGGACACTGTCATGGCCTCAGTTAAAGATAACATGAGGGTCTTAGTTACACATAGTGTCAGGGCCTTAGTTATGGACATCTTTAGGGCCTCAATTAGAAGTAATTTGAGGGCCTTAGTAAGAGACATTTTGGGTCATTAGTGACATCGTCTGGACCTTAGTGCCGTCTTCAGTACATCATTTATGGGCCGCAACAGGGCATTAATGAGGGACAGCGCAAGTTATTACGGACCGTGTCAGGGTCTTAGTTAAGGAATGTGTCAGGACCTTTGCTAGGGCAAGAGTGAGGCCAGTAGTTAAAGACAGACTCAGGGCCTTAGGCAGAGACAGCCTCAGTCCTTAATTAGGGAGAGTGTCAAGGCCACAGTTAAAGATAAGTTGAGGGCCTTTGTTAAGGACAGCCTCCAGGCCTCAGTTAGGGACAGGTTCATGACCTTGGGACGAAATTCAGGGCCTTAGTTAGGAACAGCATCAGGGATTTAGTTAGCATTAAGAGCCTCGACATTAGCTAAAGACAAGGTTAGGTTAAGGTCTAGGAATAGTGTCAGGAAATGACGTAGGGATAGTGTCAAGACCATAGCTACTTAGAGTATCAGTGCCTAATTTAGAACCAGTGTAGGCCTTCATATAGGGACACCGTCAGAGCCTGACTTAGGGAGAGCGACAGGGACTGAGTGAGGCCTAGAGTCAGGGCCTTAGCTGGGGACAGTGTCAGGGCATGACTTAGGAACAGCATAAGGGCCTCAGTAGGAACAGCCTAAGGGGTTTGTTAAAGACATTATCAGGGCCTCTGTTAGAGACAGCCTCACGGCCTCACATAGGGACAGCATCAAGGCTTACTTTGGGACAGTTTCAGGACCTTAATAAAACATGGATCAGGATATAATAAGCTCAGGATACTGTCAGGACTTTAGATATTGACAGCAACAGGGCCTTAGTTATGGACAGTGTCAGGGCCTGCGTTAGGACTAGCATCTGGGCCTCTGTTAGGTACTGTGTCAGGGCCTGATTTAGGAATACTGTTAGGGCTTTAGTGAGGGACAGTTCTGGGCCAGATTTAGGAAGAGCATCTAGGCCTCAGTTAGGGACAGTGTCACGGCCTTGGGTCTAAATTCAGGGCCTGAGCTAGGCATAGCATAAGGGCTTCAGTTAATATAAGAGGCAGGACACTTGCAAGGCACAGGTTTAGGGTGAAGTTTAGGGATCGTGTCAGGAAATGACCTAGGGGTAGTGTCAAGACCTTCGTCACTGAGAGTATCAGGGCCTTAATTAGAACCAGTGTCAGGGCTTCAGGTAGGGACAGCGTCAGAGCCTTTGTTAGGTACAGTGTCAGGGTCTGAGTTAGGTGTTGTGTCAGGGCCTGAGTTAGGAGGAGCCTCCAGGCCTCTGATAGGGAGAGGTTCATAGCCTTGGGACTAATTTCAGGGCCTTAGTTATGACAGCATCAGGGATTTAGTTAGCGCCAGAGGATCGACATTAGTTAAAGGCAAGGTTAGGTTAAGGTCTAGGGATAGTGTCAGGACATGACTTAGGAATAGTGCCAAGACTTCAGTTACTTAGAGCATCAGGGCCTAGTTTAGGACCAGTGTCAGGACTTCAGGTAGGGACAGCGTCAGAGCCGGACTTGGGAAGAGCGATAGGGCTTGAGTGAGGTGTCAGGGCCTTAGCTAGGGACAGTATCAGGGTATGACTTAGGAACAGCATAAGGGCCTGGGTAGGATCGGCCCCAGGGGCTTTGCTACAGCCATTATCAAGGCCTCTGTTAGGGACAGCCTCAGGGTCTCATTTAGGGATAGAGTCACGGCTTACTTTGGGACAGTTTCAGGACCTTGTTAAGAGATGTTTTAGGAAATGAGCTCAGGATAGTGTCAGGACATTATATATTGTCGGCAGCAGGGCCTTAGTTAGAGACACTGTCAGGGCCTGCGTTAGGACTAGCATCTGGGCCTCTGTTAGGTACCGTGTCAGGGACTGAGTTAGGAAGAGTGTTAGGGCTTTATTGAGTGTCAGTTGTGGGCCCGATTTAGGACGAGCATGTAGGCCTTAGTGACAGTGTCACTTCCTTGGTCCTGTATTCAGGGTCTGTGTTAGGCACAGAGTAAGGGCTTCAATTAGCATAAGAGGCAGGACATTCGCTATGGCTAGGTTTATGGTAAACTTTATGGATTGTGTCAGGAAATGACCTAGGGATAGTGTCAAGACCTTAGTAGGTAGGGACAGCGTCAGAGCCGGACTTGGGAAGAGCGATAGGGCTTGAGTGAGGTGTCAGGGCCTTAGCTAGGGACAGTATCAGGGTATGACTTAGGAACAGCATAAGGGCCTGGGTAGGATCGGCCCCAGGGGCTTTGCTACAGCCATTATCAAGGCCTCTGTTAGGGACAGCCTCAGGGTCTCATTTAGGGATAGAGTCACGGCTTACTTTGGGACAGTTTCAGGACCTTGTTAAGAGATGTTTTAGGAAATGAGCTCAGGATAGTGTCAGGACATTATATATTGACGGCAGCAGGGCCTTAGTTAGAGACAGTGTCAGGGCCTGCGTTAGGACTAGCATCTGGGCCTCTGTTAGGTACCGTGTCAGGGCCTGAGTTAGGAAGAGTGTTAGGGCTTTATTGAGTGTCAGTTGTGGGCCCGATTTAGGACGAGCATGTAGGCCTTAGTGACAGTGTCATTTCCTTGGTCCTGTATTCAGTGTCTGTGTTAGGCACAGAGTAAGGGCTTCAATTACCATAAGAGGCAGGACATTCGCTATGGCTAGGTTTATGGTAAACTTTATGGATTGTGTCAGGAAATGACCTAGGGATAGTGTCAAGACCTTAGTGACTGAGAGTATCAGGGCCTTATTTAGAACAAGTATCATGGCTGCCGGTAGGGACAGCGTCAGTTCCTGACTTAGGGAGAGCAACAGGGATTTCTAAGGGACAGTGTCAGGAGCTTGTCTAGAAATGGGTCAGGATATTAGCTCAGGATAGTGTCGTATTTTAGTTATTGCCGGTAGCGGGACCTATATTAGTGAAGATTTCAGGCCTTAGTTAGTGACAGTGTCAGGGCCTTAATTAGGACTATTCTGGGCCTTAATTAGGGATAGCATTAGGTCATCAGTGAGGATAAGAGGCAGGAAATTATCTCGGGACAGAGTCAGGTTCCAGGCCAGGGGTAGTTTCAGGAAATGAGCTAGGGATAGCGTGGTGACGTTAGTTACTGAGAGCATCAGGGTGCTAGTTAGGACCAGTGTCAGGTCTTTAATCAGGGCCAGTGTCAGGTCTTTAATCAAGAGCAGTGTCACGGCTTGATGTAGGGACAGCGTCAAGCCTAACTGAAGTACGGCAACAGGGCCTATGTGAAGCCTATCCTTAGGGCCTGAGTCAGGGACAGTGTCAGGGCAGGCCTTAGGAGCAGCATAAGGGCCTCTGTAGGAGCAGCATTAGGGTGTTCGTTAAAGTCACGCTCAGGGCCTCTTTTAGGGACAGCGTAAGGGCTTCCTTTGGGACAGTTTCAGGACCTTAGTAAGACATGGGTGAGGATATTAGCTCAGGATAATGTCAGGAGTTTAGAGATTTATGGCAGCAGGGCCTTAGTTAGATACAGTGTCAGGGTCTGATTTAGGATTAGCATCAGAGCCTTTGTTAGGTACAGTGTCAGGGAATGAGTTAGGAGTAGTCTCAGGGCCTTGCTCAGGGAGAGTATCAGGGTTTGAGTTAGGTGTAGTGTCAGGGCCTTATTTAGACTAGAGACTCTAGGACCCTCCCTGATTTCCAAAGGGCAGATTAGAACAGTTGCTAATCAGGGAAGGGAGGGCATGCAGAGACAATGGAGGAACCATCAAAAAACAATAGTGCAGCCTTGGGGCAGGGTCCTGGTTTTGCCTCAAGGGATACAGGTAAGCATATCTTTGGGCTCTTTAGCAACCTAAAACCCCCACAAAATAGAAGGTTTTAGTCTTCTTTATTTCAGAGAAGCTCATCAAGAGACCAGCTGAGGCCAGATCAAAAGGGAGTTAAGACCCTGTACACACACGAAACCTTAGGAGCAACTGCGTCCTTAAACCATTGCTGTAAAACTCCTCACCAGATCCTCCTGCATTGGGACGCATGGTTTTTGAGGGCACGAGTTTTCTGTGTCCCCGTATGGCTGCCAAAGCAGTAAAGCTATTCTTTTCTACTTCCTCCAAACCTCTCTGTCTCAGATTCGATTTGGCACTGGTTCACAGTGGTCGAGTTTTCGACATCAAATTTAGTACCCAATGTGGGGCTCACTTGGGGATGGCCCCTGTGGGTCCCCTGACTCAGTCGGGCACTGAGATTTTCTCCACGCCAGCCTCTTTCGAGAGAGTGTAGTGTTGGAGAATTCCTTTAGAGGCCAGACCACCTGGGACCCTTGCCTGGAAAGGCTGTGCCCCAGTCATGCCAGCAGTTAGAAAACAAGCACAGGTCTCTGATAAATTTCATATCATAATGCCACACTGGGTAAGAAATGAAAAATCTTAATGGAGAATCGGATGGCTTCGTAAACAGTTAACAGAAGGATTGGTTATTCAGTGAACTGGTGAATATGGTTATAATGTTTTTGTTTTTGTTTTTGTTACTGGCGTTGATCTGTGTTTTCCAGACACAGGGAAGTCCTTCCCTTCAAGCTACTTAGGACTTGGAGCAATTGGATATATGACACCTCTGTACGGAAGTGTGTATTTATGAAAGTTACTGTGTTGGCTTCCTTTTGCCCTGATGTGTAAGAGGAAAGGAAAATTACCTAGTGAAGTTATGAGAATGTAACTACTCATGATGAATCACTGTTTGCTTTAGGTCTACTGCTAAAAGCACATGTGCAATGCATGTTCACGATACCTGATCAGTATTCCCCCAATGTGGATTAACTAGGCAAATATACAGGAGGCCTAGCGCTGAGGGACATGATCTACACGTGGGCCAAACAGCTGAATCATTCTGGCACTGAGGGATTTACATTTTGATCATCGATGCTTTCTATTGAAAGACTTGTAATCAAAAGGGAAAAAAACTCTTCACATATTGAGGTATGAGGAAGTCACTCTGGCTTATACATGGTTTAACTTCAATTTTACTCACCAAAGTGGCCTGTTTTGTGGTCTTTTGGATATGAATTGTACATCTGCTTTGGCATTGAGGAGGGGAATGCATTTGACTGTCAAAAAGGAGTAACTGTGCTTCAGACATACAAGATAAACCTAAGTGTCCATTGTAGATGTGATTTCGATAATGACAGTTTGACTTTTTCCTCTACCGTTGGATTCCTTTTTCTCATGTAATTACTATGTCTGGGACTACCTAGACCATGTTGAATGAAAGTGGTGAGAGTGGTCGGGGTTAGAGTTAGGTTTAAGCAGAATCCGCCCTCTTCCCCTTCTCCCTCCCCATCTCTCTGAGGCCTCCAGGAAGGACAGGACTATTCCTGGGTCACACATGACTCAGGGAGTTGAACTGGACCACTGTTTCTCTGCCCCCATGAATGAAAGTGGTGAGAGCGGTCGGGGTTAGAGTTAGGTTTAAGCAGAATCCGCCCTCTTCCCCTTCCTCCCTCCCCATCACTCTGAGGCCTCCAGGAAGGACAGGACTAGTCCTGGGTCACACATGACTCAGGGAGTTGAAGTGGACCACCGTTTCTCTGCCCCACAGTCCTGGGCATAGTTTTGTATACTATCTCTGTACCTTCTTTGACCAGGTGTCTATTTAGAGCTTTCCCTATTTTTAGTGGGGTTGTGCTGTAATTCTTTGTATATTTTGAGACAAATTCTTTATTAGATATGTTTGCAGTTTTTGTCCCCCAGTGTGTGTTGTCTTTCGATTTTCCGAATGAGGTTTTTCACACAGTAGAAATCTTTAATTATGATACAGAGGAACACCTAAGGGTATTAGGAACATCTTCAGGGCCTCAATTAGCGATAGCTTCAGGGTATTAGTTAGGGAAAGAGTCAGGCCATTATTATAG
>NW_020175043.1:18727-30160 GCF_003031525.2 Neophocaena asiaeorientalis asiaeorientalis
GGGAGTAGCTGGGGAAAGAGTGAGGCTGTTAGGTAAGGACAGACTCAGGGCCTTAGTTAGAGACAGTGTCAGGTTCTTTGCTAGGGACACTGTCATGTCCTCAGTTAAAGGTAACTTGAGGGTCTTAGTTAGTGTCAGGGCCTTAGTTATGGACATCTTTAGGGCCTGAGTTAGAGGTAATTGGAGGGCCTTAGTAAGAGACATTTTGGGTCATTAGTGACATCGTCTGGACCTTAGTGCCGTCTTCAGTACATCATTTATGGGCCGCATCAGGGCATTAATGAGGGACAGCTCAAGTTATAGGGACCATATCAGGGTCTTAGTTAGGGACTGTGTCAGGACCTTTGTTAGGGAAACAGTGAGGCCACTAGTTAAAGACAGACTCAGGGCCTTAGTTAGAGACAGCCTCAGTCCTTAATTAGGGAGAGTGTCAGGGCCTCAGTTAAAGATAAGTTGAGGGCCTTTGTTAAGGACAGCCTCCAGGCCTCAGTTAGAGACAGGTTCACGGGCTCGGGACTAAATTCAGGGTCTTAGTTAGGGATGGCATCAGGGATTTAGTTAGCATAAGAGACTCAACATTAGCTAAAGACAAGGTTAGGTTAAGGTCTAGGAATAGCGTCAGGAAATGATGTAGGGATAGTGTCAAGACCATAGCTACTTAGAGCATCAGTGCCTAATTTAGAACCAGTGTCAGGGCTTCATGTAGGGACAGCTTCAGATCCTGACTTAGGGAGAGTGACAGGGACTGAGTAAGGCCTAGAGTCAGGGCCTTAGCTGGGGACAGTGTCAGTGCATGCCTTAGGAGCAGCATAAGGGCCTCAGTAGGAACAGCCTAAGGGGTTTGTTAAAGACATTATCAGGGCCTCTGTGAGAGACAGCCTCACAGCCTCACACAGGGACCGCGTCAAGGCTTACTTTGGGACAGTTTCAGGACCTTAATGAAACATGGGCCAGGATGTAATAAGCTCAGGAAACTGTCAGGACTTTAAATATTGATGGCAGCAGGGCCTTAGTTAAGGACAGCGTCAAGGCCTTAGATAGGACTAGCATCTGGGTCTCTGTTAGGTACCGTGTCAGGGCCTGAGTTAGCAAGAGTGTTAGGGCCATAGTTAGGGACAGTATCAGGGCCGGATTTAGGATGAGCATCTAGGCCTCAGTTAGGGACAGTGTCACGGCCTTGGGACTAAATTCAGGGCCTGAGTTAACGCAGAGCATAAGAGCTTCAGTTAGCATAAGAGGCCGGAGAGTTGCAAGGGACAGTCTTAGGGTGAAGTTTAGGGATCGTGTCAGGAAATGACCTAGGGGTAGTGTCAAGACCTTCGTCACTGAGAGTCTCAGGGCCTTAATTGGAACCGACATCATGGCTCCAGGTAGGGATAGCACCAGTGCCTGACTTAGGGAGAGCCACAGGGCCTGAGTGAGGCCTAGCGTCAGGCCCTTAGGTGGGGACACTGTCAGGGCATGATGTTGGAGCTGCATCAGGGCTTTTCTTGGGTGAGCAATAGGGTCTTCGTTAAAGACATGATCAGGGCCTGAGATAGTCACAGCGTCAAGGCCTCAGATAGGCATAAGTTTAGGGCCTGAGTTAGGCACAGCCTCAAGCCTTCACTTAGCGACAGAGACAGGGCTTTCTTAGGGACAGTGTCAGGACCTTGGTGAGAAATGGGTCAGATCCTTTACTCAGGATAGTGTCCGGATTTTAGTTATTGCTGGCAGCAGGGCCTATATTACGGAAAGATTCCGGTAGCAGGGCCTATATTAGGGACAGATTCTTAGGTAGAGACCATGTCAGGGCACTAGTTAGGACTAGTCTGGGCCTTAGTTAGGGAGAGCATTAGGGCTTCTGTGAGGATAAGAGGCAAGAAATTAGCTCAGGACAGAGTCAGGTTCCAGGCCAGGGACAGTGTCAGGAAATGAGCTAGGGGTAGCGTGAAGATATTAGTTGTTGAGAGCATCAGGGCCTTAGTTAGGACCAGTATCAGGGCCTTAATCAGGAGCAGTGTCAGGGCTTGATGTAGGGATAGCGTCAGAGGCTAACTAAGGTACGGCAACAGGGACAAAGTGAGGCCTACCTTGAGGGCCTGAGTGAGGGACAGTGTCAGGGCATGACTTATGAGTCGTATAAGGGCCTCTGTAGGATCAGCATTAGGGTCTTCATTGAAGACATTCTCAGAGCCTCTGATAGGGACAGCCTCAGGGCCTCCCTTAGGGACAGCGTAAGGGCTTACTTTGGGACAGTTTCAGAACCTTGGTGAGACATGGGTCAGGATATTAACTCAGGATAATGTCAGGACTTTAGATATTGTTGGTAGCAGAGCCTAAGTTAGACACAGTGTCAAGGCCTGCGTTAGCAGTTGCATCTGGGCCTCTGTTAGGTACCGTGTCAGGGCCTGAGTTAGGCACAGCCTCAGGCCTTCACTTAGTGACAGAGACAGGGCTTTCTTAGGGAGAGTGTCAGGACCTTGGTTAGAAATGGGTCAGATTCTTAACTCAGGATAGTGTCCGGATTTTAGTTATTGCCGGCAACAGGTCCTATATTAGGGACAGACTCCGGGCCTTAGTTAGAGACAGTGTCAGGGCCTTAGTTAGGACAAGTCTGGGCCTTTGTTAGGGAGAGCATTAGGGTTTCAGTGAGGATAAGAGGCAGGAAATTTGCTCGGGACAGAGTCAGCTTCCAGGCCAGGGATAGTGTCAGGAAATGAGCTAGGGATAGCGTGAAGACCTTCGTTATTGAGAGCATCAGGGCCTTAGTTAGGACCAGTGTCAGGGGCTTAATCAGGACCAGTGTCAGGGCTTGATGATGTAGGGACAGCCTCAGAGGCTAACTAAGGTATGGCAAAAGGGCCCAAGTGAGGCCTATCATTAGGGCCTGAGTGAGGGACAGTGTCAGGGCATGAAGTAGGAGTAGTATAAGGGCCTCTCTAAGATCAGCCTTAGGGTCTGCGTAAAAGACATTCTCAGGGCCTCTTAGGGACATCCTCAGGGCCTCCCTTAGGGACAGCCTCAGGGCTTACTTTGGGACAGTTTCAGGACCTTGCTAAGACATGGGTCAAAATACTCGCTCAGGATAATGTCAGGACTTTAGATATTGATGGCCGCTGGGCCTTAGAGACAGTGTCAGGGCCTGACTTTGGTCGAGCATCAGAGCCTTTGTTAGGTACAGTGTCAGGGACTGAGTGCGGTGTTGTGTCAGGGCCTGAGGTAGGACGAGCCTCCATGCCACAGTTAGGGGCATCGTCACGGCCTCGGGACTAATTTCAAGGCCTTAGTTAGGGACAGCATCAGGGATTTAGTTAGCATAAGAGGCTCGACATTAGTTAAAGGCAAGGTTAGGTTAAGGTCTAGGGGTAGTGTCAGGACATGACTTAGGAATAGTGCCAAGACTTCAGTTACTTAGAGCATCAGGGCCTAATTTAGGACCAGTGTCAGGACTTCAGGTAGGGACAGCGTCAGAGCCGGACTTGGGAAGAGAGACAGGGCTTGAGTGAGGCCTAGTGTCAGGGCCTTAGCTAGGGACAGTATCAGGGTATGACTTACGAGCAGCATAAGGGCCTCGGGAGGATCAGCCTCAGAGGCTTTGCTAAAGCCATCATCAGGACCTCTGTTAGGGACAGCCTCAGGGTCTCACTTAGGGACATCTTCAGGGCTTACGTAGGGACAGTTTCAGGAACTTGGTAAGAGATGGGTCAGGAAATGAGCTCAGGATAGTGTCAGGACATTGGATATTGACGGCAGCAGGGCCTTAGTTAGACATAGTGTCAGGGCCTGCGTTAGGACTAGCATATGGGCCTCTGTTAGGTACCGTGTCGGGGCCTGAGTTCGGAATAGTGTTAGGCCTTTAGTGAGGGACAGTTCTGGGCCAGATTTAGGAAGAGCATCTAGGCCTCAGTTAGTGACAGTGTCATGGCCTTGGGCCTAAATTCAGTGTCTGTGTTAGGCACAGAGTAAGGGAAGATCCCACATGCATGCCACAACTAAGAGTTCGCATGCCACAACTAAGGAGCCTGCCTGCCGCTACTAAGTAGCTCACCTGCCACAACTAAAACCCAGCGCAACCAGAATAAATAAATGAATAAATAAATAAATAAATAAATAAATGAAATATAAAACATCATCTCATCTACAAACAGTGACAGTTTGACTTTTTCCTCTACCGTTGGATTCCTTTTATTTCTTTTTCTCATGTAATTACTATGCCTAGGACTTCCTAGACCATGTTGAATGAAAGTGGTGAGAGTGGTCGGGGTTAGAGTTAGGTTTAAGCAGAATCCGCCCTCTTCCCCTTCCTCCCTCCCCATCTCTCTGAGGCCTCCAGGAAGGACAGGACTAGTCCTGGGTCACACATGACTCAGCGAGTTCAACTGGACCACTGTTTCTCTGCCCCCCAGTCCTGGGCATAGTTTTGTATACTATTTCTGTACCTTCTTTGACCAGGTGTCTATTTAGAGCTTTCCCTATTTTTAATGGGGTTGTGTTGTAGTTCTTTGTATATTTTGAGACAAATTCTTTATTAGATATGTTTGCAGTTTTTGTCCCCCAGTGTGTGTTGTCTTTCGATTTTCCGAATGAGGTTTTTCACACAGTAGAAATCTTTAATTTTATAAAGTCCACAGAATCCCTTGTTTTTCTTTCTGGACTGCTCTTTTGCGTTGTGTGTTAAAACCACAAAGCTTGTGATGGACATGACCAAGCCCAAGCTCATATCAATTTTCTTTTATGTTTTCTCCTATAATTTTGAATAGTTTTGCATTTAAAACTTGTCTCTGAATCATTTTGAGTGAATTTGGTGTAAGTTGTAAAGCTTGTGTCTACATTCATTTTATTCCATACGGCTTCCAATTCATTGTTCCTTAACTACTTTGGAGAAGCTATGGGATATTGTCTTCATTTGTTTGAGTTTCCACAATTTAATGGGTTCAGCAGTTGTGCCATCAGGGTCGCTGTCTCCAGTGCCCCGTGAGGGAGGGGTGGCCTGTACTTCCCGTAGCGACCACAGGGTGGCGCTGATCCCGCCTCTCTGACCCAGAGCGCATGCGCGTTCCCCGCGAACCCAGCTCTGAGCGCAGCTGAGGGCAGTTGTGTGTCCTCAGGCAGCGCCGGGTTGTGGCTGCTGACGGGCGCTCGGTCTCCTCAAGGACTCGCTGGGGTTTCGGCTTCAGGACAACGTGGGGCTGCGTCCTCGCTGACGGGAGCTGGGTTTCCTGAGGACGCAGGCGACGCCGGAGGAACAGGTGAGGAGACGGTGAGGAACAGTGGGGAGAAACTTCCTGGGGGCGACTGACGGCTGCCGGGGTCCATCCTTGTGCGACCCAGGAAGGGCTTGGTGTGCAAAGCTGGGGTTTTGGTCAGGCTGGTGTGCGGTGGAGCTGCGTGGGTTATGCGGTCTCCCCCGTACCGTTTCCCGTGGGGCTGCCCTTCCACTAGGTGTGTCCCTGACCCCCTTGTCGTAACTTAACGGCCCCCTCCCCCGCCACAGTGCGGGGTGGGTTCTGGGCTCTCTGTCCCGTCCCTCTGGTCTGTGGGCCTGTTTTGAGCCAGTTCCACACTGTTTTGGGGACTGTAGCTTCGTGATGAAGTGTGAAGTCAGGGAGGGAGATGCGTGCGGCCCGTTCTCGTTTCTCGGGGTCACCTTGGCTCTTCGGGGTCCTTTGTGGCTCCACACGCATCTTAGGAGGATTTGCTCCATTTCTGTGAAAAGCACCATTGGAATTTCGGGACAGCCTGCCTTCCCTGTGTGCACCGCTTTGGGTGGAACGGACATTTTAGCAACAGTAATTCTTGCATTCCATGAGCACGGGGAGTCTTTCCACCGACTTGTGTCTTCTTCAGTGTCTTCATGAGCGTCTTAAAGTTTTCAGGTCTTTCACATCCTCGGTGAAATTTATTCCTTGGTATTTTGTTCTTTTTGGTGCAGCTGTAAATAGGTTTTTTTCCCTTTCTGATGGTTATAAGGTATACTGGTGTACTTTTCATTCTCATGATGTATTTGTGTGACTTGATTAGATGTGTCTTGGTGTTGGTGCTTTGAAGGGTCAGCATTAGGGCTGGAAGTGGATTATGGTTGCCCTAAGCGACCCTGACGTTGCAGCACAGGCCGCCCGCCTCTGACCACCGCGTCCCCCCGCAGCTCTGGCCTGGCCCTCTAGAGACTCCCCCCGTCCTTGGAGGGCAGGGCTGACCGCCCCTCGGCCTCCCTCCCCCCTCTGCGCTTCTGTCCGTCCTCCCTGATTGAGGACACCCCGTCCTCCATGAGGCTCCTGGATTCCGGCCTGGGGGACCCACAAGCCCCCACGAGCTGTGTCTACCACGAGGATTGTCACCTCAAGAGGCCCCGGAAGACGGACTCCCCGGGACCTCAGTATGGGACTTTGTGTGCAGATGGGCCACCACAGAGCTGCCCGGGGTGAGCTGAGGTCACTGACCGGTGTGCGGGCATCCTCATGGGGGGCATTTGGACCCAGACACATGGGGGAGAAGGCGATGTCATGGCAGAGACAGTGACGGGGCTGGGAGTGGCCTGGGACTGACTGACCCCAGAAGCCGCGGAGGAGCGGGCACCCAGCACCTTGACCTCGGGCTCCAGGCCTGAGAGGAAGCGTTCCCTGTCCCAACCGCGCCCCCCATCTGGTGTTCTGTGCCGGGGCCACAGGAATCCCACACCCGGCCTGCGGGGCGCGGCGCTGTGCTTGCTGACACCCAGGACCCTCACCGGCCTCCCCCGCTCTGGGCATGACCCCCTCTCCTCCTCGGTGAGAGACCCAGGGCCCAGGACCCCCGTCCCACACTTCCCCATCACAGCAACCTCCCCCGCACCCCCAGCCACCCCTGGGCATCTCAGGCCCCAGAAAGGAGCCGCAGCAGCGTGGTGAATTGGCGAGTGGTCACAGGCCACCGCACCCACCCCGAGACCTGAGTGTGGCCATCTGAGAAGGGACCCACAAGCCCCCCGAGCCAGGCGCCCCGTTTCACAGGGCAGGTCCTCTTGCCAAGTCTCTGGAGGGGAATGTCGAGCAGGGGTGCCTGAGGCCTGTGAACATGTGGGCCAGAGAGGTCCTCCCCAGGAGCCCAGGCACAGTGAGCCCGGGGCGTGTGCATCCCTCCCCTCCTGTACCCCATGGAGTGAGGATAAAGCCCCAGTGACCCCGAAGAAGAGACAAGACACCCAGAGGACTAGACCATCCACAGACTGGGAACTGAATGTCCACCTCACTTCCCTGGAGAGAACAGTGTGTTTCACCGGGACCACAGCTGGGCCCATGTGCCCCCAGACACCGAGCTTTAGTGAACCGGCCACACAGCAAACCCCCTTCCAGGGTCCCCTGTTTTACTAGATGCAGCCTTCAGGGCAGGGGGCCGGCCCAAGGGAGGATGCACGTGCTCCAGCGCCGGACACGCACTGCCCGTCCCCCTGCCCATCTCCTGGCCCCCTCCGGCACCCTGTGACCTCACCCCCTCAGGAACCCTCCTCTCCAGGCTCCGAGCACCCGCATTTCCCACCTGCACCCCATCACTCTCCACTTCAGTGTGCCCGTTTCCCCGCCAGGTGAAGTGGACGGCAAACGTCCCACACTGGTGTTTTCAGCAGCGGAGACGGGGCTTCCTTTTTCTTGCCGGCTGGGGTCTGGCCAGACATCAGGGTCTGGCCCTGCAGGGAGCAGCCCTGATCCCGCCCTGAGTATAACAGCTTCAGGGAATTCTGGGAGCAAGAAAAAAGAAGCCACGGAGGGGATCCCCTACCCTGCAGTTGTGGTCAGAAGTCGGTGGGGAGGATCTTGTGGCCCTGGAATCTGAAGGGCCCCCCTACCAGGGGAGGGGTAGGAGACCATGGGTGGCAGTTAAGCTGAGTCCAAGGCCCTCCTGCGTAGGAGGCTTCCTAGTCCCGGGGATCCTGAAGAGGCCGGCTCCCTCCTCCCCTCCACCTGCAGGCCTGGTCCCTACTCTTGAGAGATTCCCTAGGGTGGGGTCCTGGTGCTGGAGGTGCCCCGATGCTGTGGCCTCCTGAATCTCCAGTGAGGATAATGGGAGTGGTGGAAACCCTGTTCACAGAAAGAGAGCTTCTGCCAGAACAGAGCCTGGGTCTGCTGCGCCCGACCCCAGGTGCACTGGGGCACGAATGTGAGAGCTAGAATTGGGCTAGAATGCAACTGTGAGACCCTGAGGGGCGAGGATTGGCTGACCTGGGCAGCCTGACCCTGCCGGCCAGCTCTCCCCAGGTGTGCCTGCGTTGAGGTCAATATAAACACCGCTCCAGGCAGCAAGAGCCCCTGCAGCTGTGCCTGACGCCATGTTCTCTGCCCCGTCAGCAGTCTCGGGGCTGGGCTGCTGGGAGGGAGTGAGGGGCCACGGCTCTGTTGGTGGCCCGGTGTGAGTGGGGCTCTGCTGGACTTTCTGCAGGAGTTGCTGGGCTGCCACCTGCTAAAGGACAGGATGTGTCACCCACACCTTCTGCTGGAATTTCTCCCTGGGCAGAGGTGAGGAAGGAAAAACGCAGTGGGGGCTGGGAGAGGAGGGGTACCTCAGGCAGGGAAATGGAAAGCTTCCAGAAGAGTGCCCAGGGCCAGGACCATCCTGGCTGGCCTGCAGGCACCAACTCGGCCTGCGTGCTGTGGCTGGTGTGACTCCAAGCCCTTTCCTCTAGGCTTTCAAGTCCTTGCACACATTCAGGTGTTTTACCTGGGAAGGGTGGGAACAGTTCAGCAGCAGCTGGCCTGCGGCTCAGCTCACGTTTACTCACGGATGCCTCGGAACCGTTCCCCAGCCTTGCAATGAGGACACTCCTTGCGGGGGGGCTGCTGGCTGCATGGGAGACGATTCCCCACCTCTGACCAACTTCAGAATTGTTTACCACTGGAGCAAGTGCCCTGATAGGGTTTTTATCTGTATAACTAGTGGGTTACCCTCCCAGGATATGGAGCTCACCTGTGCAGGTACCCAGCAGCCCATGGGGCTCTCATGGTCAGGCCCCTCCCAGGATATGGAGCTCACCTGTTCAGGTACCCAGCAGTCCCTGGGGCCCTCATGGTCAGGCCCCTCCCCAGGTATGGAGCTCACCTGGGCAGGCACCCAGGAACCGTGCATGTAGCCCTCATTGCAGAGCACCCCCAGGTCACCTGTCACTCAGAGCTGACCCTGAGCACCTCAGAGCAGGACCTGAACTAACAAACAGCAGCTCCGACAGGTCTGTGACCCTGGGCTTCACTCTGTGTGGCCTCCTTCCACCGGGTCTTCCAGAGGCTTCCACTGCAGCTGGGGTACCGGGCCTCTGTTTTCACCCACCACCCTTCCTCTCTCTGACTCCTGGGTTCCTTTCATTAGGAGAGGGTCTTGGAGTTGTCTCCCACTCATGGACCAGACAAAATGATTAGAAAACAAGCAGGGCTGCAGCCCCGTGTCTATCCTGACCCTGAGGACCATACACCTGTTCCTTGGACCTGGCCAGTGCAGCAAGGCCCGTTTTCTGCAGCTATGAGCCCCTGAGGGGCGAGGATTGGCTGACCTGGGCAGCCTGACCCTGCCGGCCAGCCCTCCCCAGGTGTGCCTGCGTTGAGGTCAATATAAACACCGCTCCAGGCAGCAAGAGCCCCTGCAGCTGGGCCTGACGCCATGTTCTCTGCCCCGTCAGCAGTCTCGGGGCTGGGCTGCTGGGAGGGAGTGAGGGGCCACGGCTCTGTTGGTGGCCCGGTGTGAGTGGGGCTCTGCTGGACTTTCTGCAGGAGTTGCTGGGCTGCCACCTGCTAAAGGAGAGGATGTGTCACCCATACCTTCTGCTGGAATTTCTCCCTGGGCAGAGGTGAGGAAGGAAAAACGCAGTGGGGGCCGGGACAGGAGGGGTACCTCAGGCAGGGAAATGGAAAGCTTCCAGAAGAGCACCCGGGGCCAGGACCATCCTGGCTGGCCTGCAGGCACCAACTCGGCCTGCGTGCTGTGGCTGGTGTGACTCCAAGCCCTTTCCTCTAGGCTTTCAAGTCCTTGCACACATTCAGGTATTTTACCTGGGAAGGGTGGGAATAGTTCAGCAGCAGCTGGCCTGGGGCTCAGCTCACGTTTACTCACAGACGCCTCGGCACCGTCCCCCAGCCTTGCAATGAGGACACTCCTTGCGGGGGAGCTGCTGGCTGCATGGGAGTCGATTCCCCGCCTCTGACCAACTTCAGAATTGTTTACCACTGGAGCAAGTGCCCTGATAGGGTTTTTATCTGTATAACTAGTGGGTTCTTAATTAGCAACGTGAAGGGTGACATCAGAAGTCCTTAATCAGGATGGAAATACTTATCCCGAACAGGTACAGGCGTAAAAACCTGGGGAGGCCGTGTGCAGCCGGCACCCTTAGGGATGGGCTTCTGACTGACCCTTCAACATTCTGGTGTCCAGCCACTGCTTTAGTATTTCTGAGGCCCAATGCTGCCCGTAAGGGTTCTGTAACCCAGTCTCTGTGGGCCTTTAATAAGGCCCGCACTCCAGGATCCTACAGAGCAGGGTCTGTGTGACCATTCTGTGGCTTCTGTAATAAAGGACCACAAGCTGGGTGGTTCAAAACAACAGGAATTCATCCTCCCCCAGTCCTGGAGACCAGACATCTGAGATCAAGGTGTTGCAGGACAGAAGTCTCTCCAAAGGCTCCAGGATAGGGTTCTTCCTGCCTTTTCCAGCTTTTGGGGGCTCCAGGCATTCCCAGGCTTGCGGCTGCATCCCTCCCGTGTCTGCCTCTGTCTTCACGTGGCTTCTCCTCTGTGTCTGTGTTTCTCCTCTTTTGTCTCTCATAAGGACTTTCTCAGTTGGATTGAGGACCACCCTAACCCAGGATGACCTCACTTCGAGCTCTTTAACTACATAAGATCCTTTTCCCAGATATGGTCCTGTTCACGTGTTCTGAGGGGTGCACATCTTTCGGGGCCAGCATTCAACCCATTGCCTGTGTATAAAATAACCCTCATTTTAGGAGATTGCCAAGGTCCCGTATAGACTGGCACAGACAGTAGCCATGTGGGTGGGGTCTGGGCAGAGTGAGGACCCTGGAGTCACCTGGAAAGGATGAAGTCCTGGCTGCATTAGGTGAGCTCTTCTACCACGGGGCACGTGGAAACAGCCACTCCACTCTGTCCGTGGAAAGGGACCCAGTGCCGAGTCCAGAAATGGTTATATTGGAAAGCTGGCTCTCCTGGGATTTCATCATCAATAGCATCCTGTAACCAATAGCTACGGGCTTGGAATCGTTTTCTGGCACGTGATGACAGCACTGTCTCTTTAGGCTCATTCAGCCTAGAATAGGAATGTTTGAAGGAGAAGAGTTTGGGAGATTGTGAAGCTTGGTTGTCAAGGAAACTGAGAAGGTTTGTCAAGGAAACTTCTCCCTTAAACTGAAGGCAGGGCTGGGAGAGCTGAACTCCAGGGATCTTTTCAAGGGGCTTCTCTGAAGCACCATCACCTGAGAGG
>NW_020175043.1:32288-38746 GCF_003031525.2 Neophocaena asiaeorientalis asiaeorientalis
ACCATCCTGGCTGGCCTGCAGGCACCAACTCGGCCTGCGTGCTGTGGCTGGTGTGACTCCAAGCCCTTTCCTCTAGGCTTTCAAGTCCTTGCACACATTCAGGTGTTTTACCTGGGAAGGGTGGGAACAGTTCAGCAGCAGCTGGCCTGGGGCTCAGCTCACGTTTACTCACAGATGCCTCGGCACCGTCCCCCAGCCTTGCAATGAGGACACTCCTTGCGGGGGAGCTGCTGGCTGCATGGGAGACGATTCCCCACATCTGACCAACTTCAGAATGGCTTACCACTGGAGCAAGTGCCCTGATAGGGTTTTCTTCTGTAAAACTAGTGGGTTCTTGATTAGCAACGTGAAGGGTGACATCAGAAGTCCTGAATCAGGATGGAAATACTTATCCCGAACAGGTACAGGCATAAAAACCTGGGGAGGCCATGTGCAGCTGGCACCCTTAGGGATGCGCTTCCGACTGACCCCTTAACATTCTGGTGTCCAGCCACTGCTTTTGTATTTCTGAGGCCCAATGCTGACACTAAGCGTTCTGTAACCCAGCCATTGTGGGCCTTTAATGAGACCTGCACTCCAGGATCCTACAGAACAGGGTCGGTGTGACCATTCTGTGGCTTCTGTAACAAATGACCACAAGCTGGGTGGTTCAAAACAACAGGAATTCATCCTCCCCCAGTCCTGGAGACCAGACATCTGAGATCAAGGTGTTGCAGGACAGAAGTCTCTCCAAAGGCTCCAGGATAGGGTTCTTCCTGCCTTTTCCAGCTTTTGGGGGCTCCAGGCATTCCCAGGCTTGCGGCTGCATCCCTCCCGTGTCTGCCTCTGTCTTCACGTGGCTTCTCCTCTGTGTCTGTGTTTCTCCTCTTTTGTCTCTCATAAGGACCTTCTCAATTGGATTGAGGGCCACCCTAACCCAAGATGACCTCACTTTGAGATCCTTAACTACATATAAAAACACCTTTTCCCATATATGGTCCGGTTCACGTGTTCTGGGCGGGGGGGCACAGCTTTCTGGGCCAGCATTCAACCCATTGCCTGTTTATAAAATAACCCTCATTTTAGGAGATTGCCAAGGTCCCATATAGACTGGCACAGACAGCAGCCATGTGGGTGGGGTCTGGGCAGAGTGAGGACCCTGGAGTCACCTGGAAAGGATGAAGTCCTGGCTGCATTAGGTGAGCTCTTCTACCATGGGTTCCGTGGGAACAGCCACTCCAGTGTGTCCGTGGAAAGGGACCCAGTGCCGAGTCCAGAAATGGTTATATTGCAAAGCTGGCTCTTCTGGGATTTCATCATCAATACCATCATGTAACTAAGAACTACGTGCTTGGGGGAATCGGTTTCTGGCACGTGATGACAGCACTGTCTCTTTAGGCTCGTCCAGCCTAAAATACGAATGTTTGAAGGAGAAGAGTTTGGGAGATTGTGAAGCTTGGTTGCCAAGGAAGCTGAGAAGGTTTGTCAAGGAAACTTCTCCCTTAAACTGAAGGCAGGGCTGGGAGAGCTGAACTCCAGGGATCTTTTCAAGGGGCTTCTCTGAAGCACCATCACCTGAGAGGTGGTCTCAGCGTGAGCTGGGGTTTGAGAAAAGTGTGATGAGATGAAGCCTGACTTTCCGTGACAGCTGGGGAGGGCTTTGTAAAGCACCTTGGCTTTTAAGGTAAAGTTTGTTGCTGGAACAAAGTGTCTCTCAAAACTGGGCTGGAGCTCAAGATGTGTCTGTCCCCTTCTTGTGAGAGTCCAGGGCAGGTGAGTGTCAGGTCCCAGGCTCTGGCCCCCTTGTTTCTCCTCTCTGCTTCCAGGTGAGGTCTCCAACCAGCAGGGTGCAGTGAACAGCTGGGCTTCATGCCCTCTGTTGTAGGATGCAGGCTGGCCAAGTCCCTCACCAACTTCACCTGTTTCAGTTTCTCCTCCCTGCTTCCAGGTGAGGTCTCCAACCAGCAGGGTGCAGTGAACAGCTGGGCTTCATGCCCTCTGTTGTAGGATGCAAGCTGGCCAAGTCCCTCACCAACTTCACCTGTTTCCCTTGGTAACAGGAGACACTACGCCCCAGGTGGAAGGGGTGGGAAGGCTGGGAGATGCAGGGTAGCTGTGAACAGGAAAAAGGGAAATGGATTCTGATGGCCAGCTGCACGGCCCTCTTGTGACGGTCACCTGGACGGTAGGGCACAGACACTGGGTCCTGTGAAGCTTCAGTGCTTTGTGGTTCTGGAAATCCTATAGGAGACGGTCCACAGCAGGTGAAGCTAATGCTCTCAGTGGAGTTGGTGAAGCCAAAGGTTTGCAGTCCAGACTGAAGTTGCCGATGTACATACAGGACAAAAGCATCTCGTGTGATTGGACTTCAGGCACGTTTAACGTGAATGCAGCCATGTTAATGCCTAGCATCTTCTATCTTGTGCCTCCCCTCAGGGACCCCCTCCTCAGTTCCTGGGGTTCCTGTAACCCACGTACAGGGGGATGGAGAGAGGGCTGTGTCCATTCTGAGCCCTGAGTTAACCCTGCATCAAGGTGTGTGCACGCTGGCTTCTCCTGAGGCCTCTGTCCTTGGTGCTTAGACAGCCATCTTCTCCCCAGGTCCTCACGTGGTCTACCCCCCCCCACCCCGTGCCTATCTGTGTCCTTATCTCTTCTTGTAGGACATCAATCCCATTGGATTAGGATCCACCCTGGTGACCTCATTTTTACCTTGATCACCTCTTTAAAAATCCCATCTCCAAATACAGCCACATCCTGGGGTCCTGGGGGTTAGGGATTCAGCATGTGAATTTGGAGGGACGTGACTGAGCCTCTACCATCCTCCTTAGGAACCAAGTGTGCTTCAGTCCTTCCTTCCCTCAAGTCACACGAGTTGATGTAATGGCTCAAGGAGAGGCCACTCGTGCAGAGTTTGTGTCCCAGCTGGGGACCCCTTCTCTGCTGTCTCTGATCAGGCCGTGGCAGTGCCGGCCCAGTCCTGAGGTGAGCAGTTCTGGGGTTTCCTGCCGTGTCACCCGGCCTGCTGAGGTGCTCGTTGTGAGGGAACACAGGAGCCAGCAGCCTAGTGGGGATGCCGGGGACTCTCAGGGCCTTGGCAGATGTCTCTCAGAGGGGAATTAGTGTGGGAACTGGCCAAGGAGCGGAGCTACTGCAGAGCATATGGTAGAGGAGTCTTTCCTGGGAAGGCCCAGTAGGGTCCTGCTTGGTTACACTCGGTGCCTGGGTTCGGCAACCTGGGAAGGTGGGGCTGCTCCTGGGTGTGTGGAGCTGCAGGCCCAGTCCTCTGAGGGGCCTGTTAGCCCCCAAGGTGAGATGAGGGTGCAGTGGCTGGACAGAGGCGTCTGGCCTGGGAGAGGGGTCCAGGCTGGAAACGTCACGGGAATCATCACAGGGAGGGAGAGGAAAGGCCAATGGGGGCAGGTAGGTCACAGCAGACTATGTGCAGGTGACTGTGGTCCTGGTGGAACCAACTCAGTGCCAGAAAGGAGTGGCCATCAGGGTCTCAGCTCCATTTTCCTGTCCCTTTGTAAAACTGCTGTGTCAGAGTTTGAGACACGGCCAGGAGACGTCAGGGCCCAGTGCTGCCATGGCTTCATCAAAGGGCCCAGGTGGAAGAGAACCACTGCAGTCTCCACCCATATCCGCACTGGGAATGAACCCCATCGGGGCTCTTGGGCTCACAGACTTGAGGGAACCTCTGTCCTCAGGACCGGTCTTCCTCCCTCCTCTCACCTGCTGGTCAGAGGCCCAGGAACCCCCAACCTGGCTCCACACCCAGGGCCTGGATTCAGAGGCCCAGGAGTCCCCAACCTGGCTGCACCCTCAGGGCCTGGATTCTGGGAGAGCTTAGGGTAAGCAAGACCCTCATGCTCCTTTATCTGCCTGGGGTGGGGGGAGATGTTGACTGATTATGTAGGGCTGAATGTTTCCAGCAGGTATGGGTGGAAAGATGGGGTGGGAAATTCCTATGTCTGCAGGGTCTTCCCAGCATGATTTCTATTTTTGGTGCAAAGAGGGACATAACCTTATAATTGGAGATTTCCCTGTTGTAAATGTCCTTCATGAAACGGCAATCTCAGTTTTCTGAGATTTTTAAAGAAATTTATATTTTTGGCTGCATTGGGTCTTCGTTGCCACATGCAGGCTTTTCTCTGGTTGTGGTGAGCAGGGGCTACTCTTCATTGCGGTGTGCGGACTTCTCATTGTGGTGGCTTTTCTTGTCACGGAGCAGAGGCTCTAGGTGTGTGGGCTTCAGTAGTTGTGGCTCACAGGCTTAGTTGAATTGTGGCATGTGGGATCTTCCCGGACCAGGGCTTGAACCTGTGTCCCCTGAATCGGCAGGTGGACTCTTAACCACTCAGCCATCAGGGAAGCCCTGTTTTGTTTTTGTTTTTGTTTTTTTTTTAAAGCAGACCAATAATACTTATGCCAGAGAGACATATTTTGGGGTGACATATTTTACTGGCGTTGACATGGATGTACCCCAATTTGCTTATGCATTCATCTTTTGAAGGATATCCTGATTTCTTCAAGTTTTTAGCCATTATGGAAGTGCTGCTCTTCATAATTGCATCCTTGTTTGCATTTGAACATAGATTTTCAAAGCAGTTGCTTAAATACTGGAAGTATGATTGTTGGATGCCAACGTGAGAATTGTTTAGCTTTGGAAAAACTGCCAAATTGTCTTACAAAGTGGCTGCACGTGCATCCCCCCAGCTATGAGGGAGAGTTCCTTTTTTTCCTCACCCTCTAGCAATTGGTATTGTCATATTTTTGGAGGTTAGCAGTCCTAATAGGTGTGCTGTGATAGTTCATGATTTTAAATCCTCTCGCTGTTGTGGCATCTCCCGTCGTGGAACACAGGCTCTGGACACGCAAGCTCAGCGGCCATGGCTTACGGAACCGGCTGCTCCGCAGCATGTGGGATCATCCCGGACCGGGGAACCAACCCGTGCCCCCCGCATCAGCAGGTGGACTCTCAACCACTGCACCACCAGAGAAGCCCTACCAGGAGAGGAAGTGCTTGATCTGGAAAACTGGGTTTTTCTCCCCTCTTGTGTGTGCTGTAGACAGAGTGCAGTGTTGTTCATTGGCGTGTGGCATCTGGTTTTCCCAGCACCGTTTATTGAGGGGACTGTCCTTTCCCTGGTGTATGTTCTTGGCTCCTTTCTTGTGAATTAACTGACCACATACCTGTAGGTTGATTCCTGGGTTCTCTGCTCTGTTCCTCTGGTCTGTGTGCCTGTTTTTGTGCCAATTCCACACTTTTTGGGGACTGTAGCTTCGTAATGTAGTGTGAAATCAGGGAGGGAGACGCCTCCAGCCCGTTCTCCTTCCTCAGGGTCGCTTTGGCTCTTCTAGGTCCTTTGTGGTTCCACACACAGCTTAAGATTATTTGTTCTGTTTCTATGGAAAGTGTCATTGGACTTTTGGGAAGGATTGCATTGAATGTGTACATTAATTTTGCTAGACTGCATATTTTTTTAAAATTAAACAAAAATTTGGGTCACACCATGTAGCATGCAGGATGCAGGATCTTAGTTCCCCAAGCCGGGATCGAACCCGCACCCCCTGCAGTGGAAGCACAGAGTCCCAACCCCTGGATGGCCAGGGAATTCCCACCATAGAATGCATATTTTCACAGTATTTTTTTTTTTTTTTTGCGGTACGAGGCCTCTCATCGTTGTGATCTCTCCTGTTGCACAGCACAGGCTCCAGAAGCACAGGGTCAGCGGCCGTGGCTCACCGGCCCAGCCGCTCCGCGGCATGTGTGATCCTCCCAGACCGGGACACGAACCCGTGTCCCCTGCTTCGGCAGGTGGACTCTCAACCACTGCGCCACCAGGGAAGCCCTTGTTTTGTTTTGGTTTTTTGCGGTATGCGGGCCTCTCACTGTTGTGGCTTCTCCCGTTGCAGAGCACAGGCTCCGGAAGCACAGGCTCAGCGGCCATGGCTCAAGGGCCCAGCCGCACCATGGCATGTGGGTTCTTCCCGGACCGGGGCACAAACCCACGTCCCCTGCATCGGCAGGCGGACTCTCAACCACTGCCCCACCAGGGAAGCCCCTCCATTTATTTTCGTCTGTTCAGTGTCCTCTATCAGTGTCTTCCAGTTTTCAGTGTGCTGGTCCTTCACGTCCTTGGTTAAATTTACTCCTAGTTATCTTTTTGGATGCAATTGTAAGTGGGATTTTTAAAAAATTCTTTTTCTGATGGTTCCTTATCAGTGTATAGAATCACAAATGATGTTTGTGCATTGATTTTTCTTTTCTTTTTTTTTGTATCCTGCAGCTTTACTGAATTCATTTTTTAGTTGTAACAGTTTTTTGGTGGTTGAATGTGGAAAACTAGAATTCAGAAATCCCACTGTTTCATCTACATCCAGGTCATCCACAGCACCCAAGACATAGTGGCTCCGAATATAATCTTCCCATGGTGCCTCTTGTAGTATGTGGACTCCTACAAGGGTGATTAGCA
>NW_020175043.1:38852-42888 GCF_003031525.2 Neophocaena asiaeorientalis asiaeorientalis
TTTTTTTTTTTTTTTTTTTTTTTTTTTGCATTACACCGTCCTCTCGCTGTTGTGGCATCTCCCGTCGTGGAACACAGGCTCTGGACACGCAAGCTCAGCGGCCATGGCTTACGGAACCGGCTGCTCCGCAGCATGTGGGATCATCCCGGACCGGGGAACCAACCCGTGCCCCCCGCATCAGCAGGTGGACTCTCAACCACTGCACCACCAGAGAAGCCCTTGAGCTTGTTTCTGTATGACTTTTACTATCTGTATATCTTTTTTGGTGGGATGTCTGTTCAGATCATGCTGTTCGTGTTCATGCTGAGAGGAGCCCTGTCTCCTCAGGACCTGCTGGGGCTTTGGTTTCCGGAACACGTTGGGCTGAGTCCACGCTGATGTCCAGGCTTCGGGACAAGCCGGGGTCGAGTCCACACTAACAGGAGCCGGGTCTCCTCAGGACCCGCTGGGCCTTCAGCTTTGGGACACTGTGGGGTCCAGTTCATGCTGACAGGAGCCTGGTCTCCTCATGACCTGCTGGGAGGTGATGCCACTGAGGGAGAAGGTGAGGAAAAGTGGGCAGAAGGTTCCTGTGCGTGGCTGACCACTGAGGGTGTCTGTCTTCAGAGGACCCAGGAGAGGAAGGGCTTGATGTAGAAAACTGGGTTTTTGGCCCCTTTTGTGTGTGGTGTAGACCGAGTGCAGTGTTGTTCTTTGGCATGTGGCGTCTGGTTTTCCCAGCACCGTTTATTGAGGGGACTGTCCCTTCCCTGGTGTATGTTCTTGGCTCCTTTCTTGTGAATTAACTGACCACATACCTGTAGGTTGATTCCTGGGTTCTCTGCTCTGTTCCTCTGGTCTGTGTGCCTGTTTTTGTGCCAATTCCACACTTTTTGGGGACTGTAGCTTCGTAATGTAGTGTGAAATCAGGGAGGGAGATGCCTCCAGCCCGTTCTCCTTTCTCAGGGTCGCTTTGGCTCTTCTAGGTCCTTTGTGGTTCCACACACAGCTTAAGATTATTTGTTCTGTTTCTATGGAAAGTGTCATTGGACTTTTGGGAAGGATTGCATTGAATGTGTACATTAATTTTGCTAGACTGCATATTTTTTTAAAATTAAACAAAAATTTGGGTCACACCATGTAGCATGCAGGATGCAGGATCTTAGTTCCCCAAGCCGGGATCGAACCCGCACCCCCTGCAGTGGAAGCACAGAGTCCCAACCCCTGGATGGCCAGGGAATTCCCACCATAGAATGCATATTTTCACAGTATTTTTTTTTTTTTTTTGCGGTACGAGGCCTCTCATCGTTGTGATCTCTCCTGTTGCACAGCACAGGCTCCAGAAGCACAGGGTCAGCGGCCGTGGCTCACCGGCCCAGCCGCTCCGCGGCATGTGTGATCCTCCCAGACCGGGACACGAACCCGTGTCCCCTGCTTCGGCAGGGGGACTCTCAACCACTGCGCCACCAGGGAAGCCCTTGTTTTGTTTTGGTTTTTTGCAGTATGCTGTCCTCTCACTGTTGTAGCCTCTGACGTTGCAGAGCGCAGGCTCAGCGGCCATGGCTCACAGGCCCAGCCGCACCACGGCATGTGGGATCTTCCCGGACCGGGGCACGAACCCACGGCCCCTGCATCGGCAGGCGGACTCTCAACCACTGTCCCACCAGGGAAGCCCCTCCATTTATTTTCGTCTGTTCAGTGTCCTCTATCAGTGTCTTCCAGTTTTCAGTGTGCTGGTCCTTCACGTCCTTGGTTAAATTTACTCCTAGTTATCTTTTTGGATGCAATTGTAAGTGGGATTTTTAAAAAATTCTTTTTCTGATGGTTCCTTATCAGTGTATAGAATCACAAATGATGTTTGTGCATTGATTTTTCTTTTCTTTTTTTTTGTATCCTGCAGCTTTACTGAATTCATTTTTTAGTTGTAACAGTTTTTTGGTGGTTGAATGTGGAAAACTAGAATTCAGAAATCCCACTGTTTCATCTACATCCAGGTCATCCACAGCACCCAAGACATAGTGGCTCCGAATATAATCTTCCCATGGTGCCTCTTGTAGTATGTGGACTCCTACAAGGGTGATTAGCATCCCCACTGTGGGCAAACTGGATCTGGGTAGGGAAGAAACCATTGCTAAATTCATGGTCGGGAAGATTTAATTCCTCGGTTTATTTGAGAGTTCATTCAGTCGTCCCTCGGCGCCCACTAAGCCAGATTTTCTGCCTGGGGCTGAGTCAGTGTGAGGGTTCAGCGGTCACGGTTTAGGGTTATGGGTCATCGTCGCAGAGTCATGGTAGAGGGTTGTGGTTAAAGGGTCAGGGATTAGAGTTTAGGGGTCAGTGGCGAGGGTCTAGGGGTCTGGGGCTAGGGTTGTTAGGGGGTTACGGTTGGAGGTTAGGGTTCTTAGGGTAAAGGTTAGAGTTAGGTTTAAGCACAATTGGCCCTCATTGCCCTCCCCTCTCCTTCTCTCTGAAGCCTCCAGAATGGATAGGACTTGCCCAGGGTCAAACAGGAGTCAGGGAGCTGAGGTGAATAACTGTATTTCTGGCCTCCCTTCCCCGAGTCCTGGGCTCTGAGAGAAGAATCAAATGTCTATTCTTGTCTAGGACTGTTTCTCATCCAACTCAACCTCTGTCAAGGATTGGGCAGGGTGTGAGAAGTCATGCATGGTTTCCTTCTGCCCTCCTACCTGGGAAGGGTGATGCTGGCCCTACTCTGCCTGGGCAGCCCCAGGTTCCAGCAGAGCCCAAACAGGAGGGCACTCAGTGGACATATGTGGGACAGGACTGGGTGCAGTGACCTGCCAGCCCCCAGATGCTGTCTTCTTGAGGGCTGGTGGAGCCCTCCTGGCACTGGAGGCATGCTTTTTCCCACCTGAGTGCGAATGAATATATGATCAAGTCTCAGGCAGGAGAGCCCTCGACCTCTGACGATCCAGGCAGCCATCTGTGGTCCTCTAGCTCAGTCCAGCCTGGGCATTGTCAGGCCTTCATGTACAGCTACGGAGCTGACCGTGATGCGGGGCAATTCAAGAGCTACCTGGGCAGTGTAGACATGCCTTTGAGAAGTTTCAACTACCAACATGCATGTGGCTGAGAAAAAGGCCTCCCTCTCACGGCCTCATAGGTTGCCAAGACAGGTAGTAATCCTCTAGACGTTGGAGTGTGGCCCTGACACAACACCCATACAGCAGACCATGGCCCTGCAATCCTCTGTCCTTGCAGTCGTTAGAAACTTTTGACATGCATATTCATTAAGAATCAAAGATATGGGAGCAACTGGACCTCCCGGTGTGAGGTTTACACTGACACTGCCATTGTCTTGGAGAGCCTTATGCATCCATGTGGGCTCTGGAAAGCCTGCCGATTATGGGTTCCATGGCATGGAATAATTCTCGAGTCTCCCGTTACTTCATTGCACAAGAGTTTCCTTAGCACCCTAGCATTTGGTTTCTTCCTCTCAGTAAAGGAGAGGGAAGAAACTGGAAAAGGAGCAGTATTGTTTTTCAGGGATGGGCAATTAATATAGCCAGGGAGATGGCATAACTCAGGGCTCCCACCTCTCAGGGGCAGGAATAAGGTCTGTGTGTCTTCTGAGGGCACACGGGCTGTTCTGGGCCAGCCTCTGCGATGTGAGGACCTGATGCCCAAGGAAAGAGACTTGAGTTTACCACCACCAATGATCCTGACTTTTCAGCAAGTGAAAGAACTTCTTGCAGTCTTGGGAGGGACAGTAAGAGCACAGGATGAGTCGCTGCAGCCCCTGACCCTAAGGGAACCCCTTTCTTCCTTTTGTGTCAGATTCTGTGCTGTGCAGTGAGCTGTCATTGACATAGAATCTGTTGCTTTCTCCCAGCCAGCATCTTTTCTCAGGCCCATGTGCCTCAGTTTTCCTTTGGGAATTACATGTCACCTGCTTCCAGTCCAAACAGTTGCAGAAGGATGACCCCATGTTCCACCCAGCCCGAGGATAGGTTTACAACCCACATGTAGCCAGTCCCATTTTCCATCTTCTGGTGATGGGTCAAGGATGAGAATGCAACCCAAGCCAGACCAAAGG
>NW_020175043.1:42933-46922 GCF_003031525.2 Neophocaena asiaeorientalis asiaeorientalis
AGACAGGAGGGCACTCAGTGGACATGTGTGGATTTATACAGGACTGGGTGCAGTGACCTGCCAGCCCCCAGATGCTGCCTTCTTGAGGGCTGGTGGAGCCCTCCTGGCACTGGAGGCATCCTTTGTCCCATCTGAGTGGGCATGAATAGATGATCAAGTCTCAGGCAGGACAGCCCTCGACCTCTGACTATCCAGGCAGGCATCTGTGGTCCTCTAGCTCAGTCCAGCCTGGGCATTGTCAGGCCCTCATGTACAGTTACGGAGCTGACCATGATGCCGGGCAATTCAAGAGCTACCTGGGCAGTGTAGACATGCCTTTGAGAAGTTTCAACTACCAACATGCATGTGGCTGAGAAAAAGGCCTCCCTCTCACGGCCTCATAGGTTGCCAAGACAGGTAGTAATCCTCTAGACGTTGGAGTGTGGCCCTGACACAACACCCACGCAGCAGACCATGGCCCTGCAATCCTTTGTCCTTTCAGTCATTAGAAACTTTTGACATGCATATTCATTAAGAATCAAAGATATGGGAGCAACTGGACCTCCCGGTGTGAGGTTTACACTGACACTGCCATTGTCTTGGAGAGCCTTGTGCATCCATGTGGGCTCTGGAAAGCCTGCCGATTATGGGTTCCATGGCATGGAATAATTCTCGAGCCTCCCGTTACGTCATTGCACAAGAGTTTCCTTACCACCCTAGCATTTGGTTTCTTCCTCTCAGTAAAGGAGAGAGAAGAAACTGGAAAAGGAACAGTATTGTGTTTCAGGGATGGGCAATTAATATGGCCGGGGAGATGGCATAACTCAGGGCTCCCACCTCTCAGGGGCAGGAATGAGGTGTGTGTGTCTTCTGATGGCACATGGGCTGCTCTGGGCCAGCCTCTGAGATGTGAGGACCTGATGCTCAAGGAAAGAGACTTGAGTTTACCACCACCAATGATCCTGACTTTTCAGCAAGTGAAAGAACTTCTTGCAGTCTTGGGAGGGACAGTAAGAGCACTGGATGAGTTGCTGCAGCCCCTGACCCTAAGTGAACCCCTTTCTTCCTTTTGTGTCAGATTCTGTGCTGTGCAGTGAGCTGTCATTGACATAGAATCTGTTGCTTTCTCCCAGCCAGCATCTTTTCTCAGGCCCATGTGCCTCAGTTTTCCTTTGGGAATTACATGTCACCTGCTTCCAGTCCAAATAGTTGCAGAAGGATGACCCCATATTCCACCCAGCCCGAAGATAGGTTTACAACCCACATGTAGCCAGTCCCATTTTCCATCTTCTGGTGATGGGTCAAGGATGAGAATGCAACCCAAGCCAGATCAAAGGCCTTTAAAACCATGACTTTCTTGGAATCCAAGAAAAGGAGAAACTCTTTCTTGGAAAATGGATGGTGAGTGGTTGTCAGCCTAGAACTGCTGTTGGGCCAAGTGCAGTGAGAGAGCCTGTGCCTATGAATGGGGTCCCCCAAATGCACTGAGCAGGACAAAGGTTTGGAGAGAAGCAAGGTTACACTGAGACAGTGTGAGCCCCTGGACCTGCCAGGTCCAAACCCATTCTTCAACTTGCCACTTGCAAGTATTAATGTATTTCTACCCTTACAATAAATACTAATTTATTTTACTTCCGTAAGTGTGTCCAGTCACTGGGAAAAGAAAAAGTCCTGGTTGGTACATCTGAGTCAATAATCCCTGACCCTTCCTCAGGCGTCCTCACTGGGTAGGCGTGGCTGGGATAGGTGAAGACACTGGGTGGGGTTATATACTAAGGGAGCTGCCAAACAGCTCTGTCCCTGCCCCTTCCCTGTCCCGGGAGAGGGAAAGCCTGGAACAGTGATAGGATAGCCAGTAGGGGAAGAGGTTCCTCAGTGGTTAATTGGCCTTTTTGTGTTTTCCTTCATTTAGGGTCCATTTTGGTAATGTGTTTTTACAAAGAAATCCCCCTTTTCCTCTAGATTTCCAGTTTGTTACAGTAGGTTTCTCTTATTTTGACGTTTAATTTTTCCTGTCTAATTTTGTACAGAATCATGACAAATAATGAACAAATACTGATACTTTACTATCAACTGAAGTTCCTATTCACGTTCCCTTTGTTATACCTTTCCTTGTTCCAGGGTCTCAGAGGACATGGGGTCATCATGTCTGTTTAGTCTCTTCTGGGCTCTGACAGTTGCTCAGACTCTCCTTGTTTCCATGACCTTGACAGCGTGGAGGAGGGCTGCTCAGGTATTGTATAGACTGCCGGGCGCTGGGATTTGCTTGGTGGTTTTGTCGTGGTTAGACTTGGCTTTGAAAAAGCAGACCACAGATGTGAAGTGCTTCCTCTTCACTATATATCAAGAGGACGGGCTCTTAAGGGAACTTCTCCCTTCTATTCTTCATTTTGGTCACCTAGCTGAGGTAATGTTTGTCAAGTTTTCCCACGGTGAGGTTAATTTTTTCCTATGTCCATCCTGTGTGTCTTATGTAGGAGGCAGTCATAATGCAGAAGCCACACTTGAGGAGAGAGGGGTTAGCTTCACATCCTTGATGGACAGCTGAGTGGCTATATACATTGTTTAGAAGCTTTCTGCATAGGAGATTTCTATTTAACACCATTCATCCAAAACTATGTAATTTATTTGTACCAGTTTGGACACGTGAATAATTATTGTAAACTTTTGTTTATAATCCAGCACTACATTATTAGACTGCTTAGTTAATTCTTGCTTTGGCTGTTGAGACCTTCTTCCATTTGCTCTTGTTTTCATTTTACATAATCTTTCTTTTGTGGGTTTAAAAAATTTTTGGTACTTCTTTACTTTCTGATATTTTAAGATTATCCTGCTTCATATATTTACTGTCTCAGTCCTACCATCAGCCCTTTCTTCACAGAGCCCTTGTGCCTTTTATTAGAGAATGGTATTAAAAACTTACATGTGGGGGCTTCCCTGGTGGCGCAGTGGTTGAGAGTCCGCCTGTCGATGCAGGGGACACGGGTTCGTGCCCCGGTCCGGGATCATCCCACATGCCGCGGAGCGGCTGGGCCCGTGAGCAACATGTGGGAGCTAAATATGCTCAGCCGACAGTACATCGAAATACATGCATGTATCCCAGCCTATGCACATACACATAATTATAAAGATTTCCATGTGGAACTATGTGTAGGCTAAAGAGAGTTCATACTGATATCTCCAAGTGGATCTGTTGGGACATGGATATTATAACCTTCTCCCTTTGTTTGACTGTAACATCCAACTCCAGTGGTAAGAAACCTGGCTTCCACCATTTGTCATTTATGAAATTCAGTGCTTGTTCCATTTGATGACTGATATCGTAGTTTCAGTACTGTTAGCTGCTACCCCTCATGGGAAAGAACATAGAGTCCACTGTGTATGTATGGCACATTTTGTCTTTGGCCTACAGATTCTGTACATTTCCAAAGTTAACTTAGGTCAGCCCATTTGTCCCACTACCAACTGTGAGTTTTTTCATACATTTCTGAATCAGTTAGATTCTTTGTTACATTCTGTATCCCAGTCTTTTGACACTCCCATATCCTAAGTAGCTAAGTTTGAATAGATTGTAATTTACTTGTTGGGTTGTAAAAATCTGTGGGTGTAGACAAATGCATAGTGACAGGTATTCACCACTAAAGTATCATATGGACTATTTCAACCACATATTCCGTAAACTGTTTACCATGTCAGTTTTGCCTTTTCTAGAATGTCATATAAAGGAGGTCATACACTGTGTAGCACTTCAGACTGGATTCTTTCACTTAGCAATGTAAATGTTAGATGCATGTAGTATTTTTTTTTTTTTTGGCACCGGTTGATGATCCATTCCTTTATATCTCTGAATACTGTTGCACTGCATGTATATGAGGAAAAATAATTTTCCCTCTACACTTCTATGTTCTTTATTGAGATCCCCCTTGTAATTGAAAAGAGACGAACTGGAGAAAACAACCAGAAGTTTAGTATATACCATGCGTACCTCCTGTATACTTGAAAGATACCCA